>NW_011918727.1:0-1642 GCF_000151845.1 Pteropus vampyrus | reverse complement strand
TCTCAGAAGAAAGATAACTTCTTCTTGCTTTGTTTAATTGCAATTCAACAGCATGTATACTTTCAACTAAAGCTTGACATTAGTTACAATGCCAGATGAATACAGGACTTTCCGTTTTAGAATGATTGACGAATAATCAAGTGAAGTGTTTTAGAAGGCTACTCTGTGGGACAAAATGTTATAATCTAATGCACAATGCAGAATGATGGTAGGGAATTGCAGTGGATTTCCTTGTGACCTAATAAGCGATCAACTGATGCTCAAACACCAGAAATTGTATTACCCTTAGCTTATGCTGACTAACAACATTATATTAATCAACACTGACACATAATGCACTGTGGAAAAATTAGAGAACTGTACTTCTTTTCATTCGAATATTTATTTATTTATTTATTTATTTATTTATTTATCTATTTATTTATTTATCTATTTATTTATCTATTTATTTATCTATTTATTTATTTATTTATTTTAACATTTGCTTCAGTCAGGATTGTTAGACCTGGCCTCAATTGGTGACAGTGTTTCTGGAGCTAATCTCACAGATTTACTTATTTCTTTCCCTTTTCTCCCCAACCCCTTCTTTCTTTTGACTTGTTAATTTTTTGAGGCATAAAGTTATAGATATTCAAGATATAGGCTTTGTCATAATATCTTATAGTACAAGTCATTCATTTTCAGTAATAGCCAGTTGATAGACTATAACAGGTCCACTTAATACATTTTTATCATAGTTTAGAAAGTACAGAGACCAAGAAATATAGCTTTGTGCCACTACATAGCCTCTACAATGTGATCCTAATATACAATCTGCAGAAATTACATTTTGTTCTCAAAATTATTTTTACCCTTCCAGTTTCTAATTGTACAAAGTTCTCCACTATGGAAGGCCTATCATAATCTGCAAACTTGGTTTAAAACTTCTATCTCACTTAAGCTCCCTGGCTACTGAATTTTGAGTTTTTGCCTCCTTACATTCGCAGACCCGTGGACCAAATAAAAGAAAAAAAAGGGTGGGTAGGTTTTCAATACTATATAGCAAGGCATTCAATCAAATTACTATATTGTATACCAAATAATAATACAACTAAATAGTACTGTATATCAATTATACTTAAAAAACTTTTTAATCTGCTCCCCCCTTTACACTCTTTTCATTGAATAGTGTTTCTATGCTCATGCAAAACCTAAAAAATACATCAATAGAAATCTCATTATCCCTCCAGCTGACATGCTGGTCTGTTCCTTCTAGCTTTTGCATTAGTGCTCAGGATCTTCTTGAAACAAAATTTAGTCTTTATTTACTCTAATTCCACTACCTAGTATATCCTACAGGCTCAGTAAATGTTTGTTGAATTGACTTTGGTCAGATGTTTTCCATATTGTTAGAATGACCAAGATAATTCTAGACTTATTTTCTTATACTTAAAAAAAAAAAAAAAATCTATGCTAAAATATGGGTACAGTAGTTCTGATAACATATCATTAATAGTTATTTTGCCCAACATCTGACTACATGTTTTGAAAGTGACTTCTATTATTTAATATGTCCCCTAATTTATGTATACACAAAGCCATAGTACTATTTTGAGCCAATTTTAAAACTGATTAGCAAATCTAATCAGTTCATATTTATTCA
>NW_011918726.1:0-1924 GCF_000151845.1 Pteropus vampyrus | reverse complement strand
CATGAAACAGGAGCAGGGATGCTCCTTAACATTTTCTATTAAACTGAAAGTAGTCTTGGCTTTTTGTCCCAGTTCTACTGCTTGAACACTTCTGTGACCCTGCAAAAAATCCATTCTGCTCTCAGGCTATCATTTAACCCATTAGGAAACTGATTTTCAATGTTCTTTCTGTTCTCAAGTTCTGCAGATTGTACTGATAACTGTGGTTCTTCACAATGAATCTGTGAAAAGTCTCCCCGATTCAAATGAACTCATATGTAACAAAACAAGGCAGAGGAGCAGATTCCCTCAGGCTGACAGTACATAGTGTGATCTTAGCTTCATGTTTATGCCTTAAAAAACCTTCCCTGTGACCAGAATGTTGGATGCTCGTGGTACTCTATGAAATGACTATCCCCTTGTCAGGCTAGAGATAGGTTCTTCTGCAAACGCTTATTAACACACAAAGTCTCCAACTAACAGCCAGGAAGTCATTTATTCGTGAGGCCATGGCATCAAGACATGCCACTGATGAAGCGTTCTGTCCTTGGCTTAAAGCTTGTTCCAAGTGTAATTAGAATAAAAGCTCTTAATATTAGAACCATTCAATGTCAGCCTCAGGGGGCTACTAACTCATGTTGGAAATTCTCTCGTTGCTTTTAATCAAGAACTAAGCTACACAAACTTCTTTTAGTTGCTACTTCAGTAGGGAAAGAACAATGCAAACGTTGGCACTTTAATATGACCTTTGGCTGCACAGCATCATGGGATCTTTTTCCCCAATGGCCCAGAACAGGCATCCCAAAACAATTTACTAGAATGGGCTTGTGTATCTTGAAGCCTTATCTAATTGGTGTTCAAATTGTTGTTGCCTCTTCTCCTTTATCTATAAGGACTCCCAGCAGAGAGGAGAGAGCGTACATTAATCATTCATTCCCTCTCCCTACACACACATTTGCATGCATGAGCTCATTTGAAGACACACATTTGTCCCATCCCATGCCACCCCTATCCCTACGCACACTTAGGACCTTTCAATAGAATTGTGTTAGAACTGGAATGGACCAGAAACATCATGGGCCAACTCCCTCATTTTATAAATGGGGAAGCTGAGGCTAAAAGAGAGGTTTACACAGCAAAGCCAGCACTCAAACTCAGTTCTGGTACCATTAGCACCATGTTTCTCTGTTTCCCTACCACAAGCCTAAGTTTTCCAAGAAGTGCAAAAGCACTTCAGTTCAACTCAATTCATGCATCATTCATGCTCTGTGTATGAAACACGATTCTTAGTCCCGGAGAGTGAAATATAATCCTGATCCAGTGGGGATAAATGGAGACATATGCAAATACGTTGAATACAAGCAGATTGCTAAGTGTTCACATAGATGGACTAAGTAATTTAGAGATTAAAGTCAGAAGAGATTTGTTCAAATTAAATTATGGATTTGAGGTGCCTTTTCTGGGTTTCATTGAGAAGATTTTCACGATACTTTGAGAAGCTAAAGGTTATATTAAAGTATTAGCAATGGCACTGTTCTTTCTACACTTGTTTTGAGAAACTTCAAAAATACTTCTAATTAAAATAAATACTATGTTTTAGCTTCTGTAAAAAATCAAAAATAAAAAAGAATGAATTATGTAAGTTTGGGGAGGGTAAAAGAAAATGGAAAATGTGGATACATTACTGTTGGCAAGTATAAAAGCGTTAACAGTATGTATTAGGAGTTTTAAAAAATGTGCATATCTTCTAACCCATTATATCTGACTTCTAGAAATATACCTAATGATATGAATGTGTGTTTGTGTGTTTAATTATATACATATTTTTGTGTGTATATGTAAAGGACAAATAGAAGAGATGTTTGTGACAGTGCTAAGTTAAAAAGTCAGTGGACATTCATGTTGTCACAATTACCAAGATTTCATTCTTTTTTTATGGGCTGAA
>NW_011918725.1:0-2190 GCF_000151845.1 Pteropus vampyrus | reverse complement strand
ATGTGGGCAGCCATTAGAAGCTTTAAAAAGCAAGAGAACCTATTTTCCCTGAAGCTTCCAGAAAGGAATGCAACCCTGCTGACACTTTGATTTTAGTCCAATGAGCTTCTGACCTCTGATACCGTTAGATAAAAATTTGTTTAATTTTGTTTTTTTGAGACCTGTTTTTTTGTTTTTTTGTTTTTTTGGTTTTTTTTTTTTTTTACAGCAGTTTTAGGTTCACAACAAAACTGACAGGAAGGTACAAAGATTTCCCATATACCCTCCGCCCTCACACAGAAATAATCTCTTTTATTATCAACATCCGCCACCAGAGTGGTGTCTTTGTTACAACTGATGAATCTACAATGACACATCAAATCATCCCAAGTCCATAGTTTATATTAGGGTTTACTCTTGGTGTTGTACACTCTGTGAATTTGGACAAATGTACACTGACATTTTTCATTCACGACAAAATTTGCTTAGAGACTGAGATTGTCTTTGCCAATATCTATAATTTATAATATATCACAAGCAATAGCACATAGAATAATGTCTCTTAAAACAACAAAGAAATACTCCAAACCAATAATAGATTAATTACACTATTATTCCAGGCAAAGGGGAAGTGACATCAAGTCCAAATTTAGTTGAGCTGTACCTTTCTACAAGTTGGTTCTTGGTGGAATGAGTCCTTCCAACTAAAAGCTGAGTATCAGCTGCCGGCTTATGTCCCTTGCTGCTGGGGCATATAGCTAGCAGGCAAGATGACTGGATTTGAAGGTTCTTACTTCAGGAACTGTCACTCGGCTTACATTACTGCCTACAAGAAGTAGCCTTGTCAAGCAGGAACAAGTGTCCCTTCCCTTCTGAGACCACTGCATGGTATAACACTACTGCCAACCAAGAGTAGCCTAGCCCCAGCAGGAAGAAGTGTCTCAAGGTCTTCAGAGAGTTACTTTGATCAAACTGAACACTCTCGGTTAATCATCACTGGCTCTAGGTACTTAAAGTTATGATGTCCATTATGTTATAGTCGTTCTTCCATATGTTCTTCTGACTAAGTCCTCAGTGGTGCCTGTCAACAGCGGAGCTCTCGAGTGCTTACCAACAACGGGTGTCAATGACAACATCTTGGCACGGTTTGCTCAATGTAAAAAAATCACATTTGTGAATGTGGACTGGATCAGAACTATTTCACTTAAGTCATAAGCAAGCGGATATGAAATCATAACAAAGCAATACACAACATGACCTATATCCATTATAATATCATGGATACTGAGTATTTTTGCTGCCTTAAAAGTCTTCTGTGCTCCTTTAATTCACCTCCGCCCCAACCAACCCCCTGGCAACCATTGATCTTTTTATTGTCTTCATAGCTTTTCTTTTCCAGAAAGTCATACAGTATGGAGCCTTTTCTTTCTTTCTTTCTTTTTAACGCCTACAGCATCTGGTCTTCCTAGGTGGTCTCCCATCCAAGTACTAACCAGACCCGACTCTGCTTAGCTTCTGAGATCAGGTGAGATCGAGCACGTTCAGGGTGGCATGGCCATAGACTGGAGCCTTTTCTTATTGGCTTCTTTCACTTAGTAATATGAATTTAAGATCCCTTTCTTTCTTTTCATGGCTTAATAGCTCATTTCCTTTTAGTGCTGAATAATGTTGCATTGTCTGGATATAACACAGTTTATTTATTATTATGTACTGAAGGACATCTAGGTCGCTTCCAAGTCTAGGCAATTATGAATAAAAATATGTGTGCAAGTTTTTGTGTGGACATAAATTTTCAACTCTTTTGGGTAAATACCAAGGAACATAATTGCTGGATTGAATGGTAAGAGTACATTTAGTTTTTTAAAAAAAATAAATAAATAAACAAAAAAAAAACAAAAAACTAGCAAACCATATTCCAAAGTGGCTGTACCACTTTGCATTCCGTCCAGCAATGAATGAGAGTTTCTATTGCTCCACATCCTTGCCAGCATTTGGTGTTGTCAGTGTTATGGATTTTGGCCATTCTATTAGTGTGTAATGGTATCTCATGATTTATCTCATTGTTGGTTTAATTAATTTGTGTTGTTTTAAGCCACTATAGCAACAGGGGAGAATTAATACAATGCCCTTGTGCCAGGGGGGTTTAATGGGACCAGCCAGGTGGTCACACTCAGAAGTTCCAGTACTTAGCAAAAGAAAATTGGAGAAAAA
>NW_011918724.1:0-1810 GCF_000151845.1 Pteropus vampyrus | reverse complement strand
TCAATGTGCTATAAAGGATTTATAAAAAATATTGGAAACATACCTTTTGTATACAATATAAGGCCATTTGGGTATTAATTTTTTTTATTTAGAAAATAAGAACAGAAATATATATTTTTAAAGTGTTTACGCAATAATGCATTTACAATAAAGTAAAAATAATGACAACTAACTATTTAACAAAATATTTTGAAGACTGAGTCAGTTATGGCCTCAAGTTTTATAGTAATAATATTTTTTTAAAAAGTCCTCAAATATATATATATATATACACATATATATATATGTATATATATATATATATATATATATATATATATACATATATATATATTATTGATTTGTATGCTTTTAATCACTTCTCAGCCTTTTGCCTAAGGTCAAGTGTAGCATACTTTCAATAATTTAATAAAAGCAATATGCCATAGCCTTTAAGTTAATTATATAAATATTCTATATTAATATTTACCTTAATAAATTATATAAATTGGTAGGCATATTTGGTTGCCTAACTTTAATTTGACTTAATATTTATGTCATCAAAGAACTTTTATTCTAAATTTTATAAAAATATAAATAATAAATGAAACCTGTATTAGCTTTGCTTCTAGGCCCTGGCTAGAATAAGCATGACGTAAAACATTTCCGTCATAGATATTAGAACCTGAAGATGAGAGCTAGTTACAATAGTTATAGTCATTAGCAACTTTCACCTTAACACTGAGATCTGGCACATGATTATAAAGCATCAACAACAACCATTATTTGCAACCTTATTAAATTAGTGCAAGAGCAACATTATCAAGTTTCCTTCTAAATATGTATATGCTGCTGCCTTGACCAGAGTCAATCTTTGATTTTTATATAAAATGTTCATTCATTCACTTTTTTTATAGTCTTTTTACAGGACTGATTGCATGATATTACCTTATTCAGCTTGATTTTTGTGCATATATTATCTGTTGATTGAATTCGCTTAGAGTTATTTCCAGTTTTTTCTTTTCTGTGTTATTCATCTCTTTTTAAGCCCTTCTTTATTTCTGTGTTCAACAGTGTCTTGTCATTCTGTGATGGAATGAAATAATGAAATAATTAGGTTTGGGTCATCTTTTTTTCATATTATGCACTAAAGTGCAATAATGCTCATTCTAACAGAGCATCTGTTGAATGCCTACTTCATTATAACATGCAGGACATGACACAGAATTTAATGACCTCAATATCACTGGCATGCCGAGGAGATGCATCCTGGAGAAAATGCGAAAAATTGAGTTCCAGACAGTCACTCAATGAGCAGAGTTGTGACAAAGGTTAAGATTTACTACTGAAATTTTTTCCAAAGCCTGAAACATGCACTTGAAAGTGTAAGATTACATTAACATAGACTAATCTCGATTGACCAAGACCTAAATCCAACCTCCAAGAATGAGTCGTGGTTGCTTCTATCAAGGGCAAGAGCTGAGAATGACTGAGCTGGCTAATTATCTTGAAGTTCTAATGACAAATAGAATGCAGATGTGTGAAGAATGACCAGATATTGTTTTCTACATAAAAAAAAAAATAAGTTTCTATCTTTATATTGTGATACTGTATAGAAAAACTTCACCTAAATGAGTATGGTCAACCAGAGCTATAGCAATATGTAACATAAAACAGAATTTTGCTGTTGAGATGAAGACATTGAGGTGAGGGAACAAAATGAAAACTGGGCATTGAGTTTCTCGACTTAATTCATGACTTGTTTCTCCATAGACATTTTGTTTACTTCTTTTAAAAAAAAATTATAAATTATATTTTTAAAATTATCTGA
>NW_011918723.1:0-37936 GCF_000151845.1 Pteropus vampyrus | reverse complement strand
GGGGAGACCCTGTTCGGGGGTTAACCTAGGGAGATCCGAGAATGATTCGACTTCTAAACTACCGATACGAGAGGGCGAGGCAGGCATGGGGAAGGGGTGCCATGTAGACCTGGTTTATGTCCTCAAAGTCACATATACACACAAGCTAGACATGGTAGGCTAATCTAGGAGCTTAGAGCAAGACGGCTGTGGTAGTCTGTTCAGAGAGAGGTTTATGAGGTAGCGGCTTCCAGGGTGAGTTTCTTGGGATCTAGGTCGGTTTTCCGTCCGCTCTCGAGTAAACAAAAAGTCGCAGCAAAGATGCTATCGATGATTATTTGGTAGCATCCCGCCGCCCCCCTCCCCCCACCCTCCATCCCGCCGCCTCCCCTCCCCCCCACCTCTCGCAGTGCGCCCAGTGCACCTAGGGAGTGCCAGGCACCAGGCCCGGGTACACGCCACGATTGTGTGGGAGGGGACGCCCCACCTTCAGAGATCCAGTTCTTAAGGGGAAACAGCAACATCCATGAGTCAGGGGTGGAAGTGGAGGAAGGGGGAATTAGAAAAAAAAGTCAGGAAAAATGATGAAAGAGAAAATCTTGTCAAGAACCTGGACCTCTGCGATCAACCCACTCTTTGGTTCTCAGTTTACTAAAAGTCCAGGTAGTAAAAGAACATCGAAACTAGATTGTGTAGTTCTTTCTCCTTCTCTGATAAAGGAGGGTACACAAGCATGCCAGGAAAGACAAACTTTTCCTGGCACTAAATTCTGGAAGGATATGGAACAGAATAATTTTTTGTACATAAAAACTCAGATAATGGGGAACATAACCCCCTCTTCCTTAAGTGTGGCTGTACACAGAGATATCCAAATGACACAGTGTGGAAGGAGAGGGTGCGGGGAGTAGATTTACAGTAGAGAAACCTAACAAACATTTCCCCAGCCAGGTGACTAGGTGAACATCAACATTCATAAATCATGTTGATAGTATGTATCCTTGATATGATGTGATGAAAATGTAAACTTTCTCTGTGATATTCCTCCCTCAAGCCCATAACACCTCTCTAATCATTAAGAAAAACGTAAGACAAGTTTCAATAGAGAGGAATACTACGGTATAATTAACCAATACTCCTCAAATTGTCAAGGTCACCAAAAACAGGAAAAGTATGAGAAACTATCTCAGCCAAGAAAAGCCTTAGGAGACATGACAACTAGATGTAATAAGGTATTCTGGATGAGTTCCTGGAACAGAAAAAGGACATTAGGTTAAAACTAAAGAAATCTCAATAAACTACGGACTTTACCTAATAATAATGTATCAATACTGGTTCATGAATTTTAAGAAATATAGCATACTAATATAAGATGTTAATAATAGGAGAAATTGTGGAGAAAAGCGGATGTGAGAACTCTGTACAATCTGCTCAATTTTGTAAACCTAAAACTGTTCTAAACCATAAAGTCTAGTAATAAAAAAAATTCCAATAATTTCACACAATGATATTTAGCTAAAAGAAATGAAAATATTTGCCTACAAAAGTTTTATAACTCAATATTGACATCAGCTTTAATTATAATAGCCAAAACCTGGAAACGACCCAAATGTTCATCAAGAGGTGAATGGATAAACACACTTGGAATATATCCATAATAATGGAACACCATTCATCAATAAAAAGGACCAAAAGAAGAGGAAAATTACTCATCGATGAATCTCAAAAACATTTTACTGAGCAAAAGAAGCCAGATACAAGTTCAAACTATATGATTCAATTTTTATGCAACTCTAAAAAAGGCAAAACTAATATATACTTTCAGAAAGCAAATCAGCGTTTGCCTGGGGCTAGAGGTAGGTGAGGGAAACTGTAAAGGGACATAAGGAAATCTTTAGAGGTGGTGGAAATGTTCTTTATTTTGAATGTGGTGGCAGTTACACAGGTACACCCATTTATCAAAACTCATTGACCCACACATTTGAAACAAATACATTTCACTGTATGTAGATTATGCACCAACAAAGTAGATTAAAAAAAATTTTTAGCAAAACAAAAAACTGAGACAATAGAACTGTGAGCTACTGAGTAAGCTGAAATTAAATAAACAGCTATTAAGAATAAATATTTGTGGCCTGAATGTGTCAACTGCTTATCTCTAAAAATTGATGAGCTCCAGTTCCAGTGAGGCTGGAAATGCTATTGGACATTCTTTTTGTGTGTTTCCACCCAGATGTCTCTCCCATTCCTCAAAGCTGAGATTGGATGCTTACCTCATCTTTTGCCCTTCACTTCCCAGGGCAAGGGAGAGAGGGGCAGGGGCGGCACCTCAAATTTACAGGAACTCTCTCAACATTAACTCCCTAACCAGAAAATAAATCATCCTCTGCACCCATCCTTACTTCCTGCTTGCCCCACTCAGGAGAAGAGGTACCCTAATGCTACCTCTTTCTGCATCTTTTAGACTGTGCCACTTTTCTTTTTTTTTTGTACCATCCTTAACTACCCTTGAGATTTTTTTTTCCAGAATATAAACATAATTACATCTGCTCCATTGAATAAATTGTAGCTCTTCCTGTAGCTACAATTTGGTCAGGTTCCTTTCTTCATAGGACAACCTCTTGAAAGATTCATCTGCCGGTCTTATCTGTCGTACTTTCCCACCTCCTATGCACATTTTTAAAGTTACTTTACTGAGTACCCAACAGCTGGCTTTATAGGATCTTAACATTTTCCAAGTTTGAATTAAATCAATCTTTAGATAGAAATAGATCAACAGTTATAATAAAAAATAGCGTTAAGACCAAATGTTGGAGAGGATGCAGAGAAACTGGACCTCTCAGGCATTGCTGGTAGGAATGTAAAATGGTACGGGCACTCTGGAAAATTGTTTGGCAATTTCTTATAAAACATCCACTAACTGCACAACCCAGCAATTGCACACAGGCACTTATTCCAGAGAAATGAAAACTTATGTTCATGTAAAAACCTATGTATGGGATGGCTGAAAGATGGCGGACTAGATAAAAGTAGGGTTTGCCTTCTCCCGGGTCCGCATTGAAATTACAACTAAATTATACAAGAATCAACGTGGAGAATCACCTGAAGTCCAGCTGATCAAAACACATACGTCTGATAACATAAAGGACCACATAAAAGCCAGAACGAGGGGAAAAATTGCGAATCGGGCTGGACCTGCAGCCGCGGGCGGTAGAGGATTACTAGGAGAGAGCGAGGGTGCAGAGGCTACCCTGAAAGAGATGGGGGTCCTGGCCTCATTCAGAGGCTCCCCAGCACAGGGTCCTAGCCCAGGGAAGAGGAGATTCCAATAACTCCAACCGAAAAAAAAACAAAGGAGATTCTGGCTATCTGGGTGAGACAGAAGAAGACAAATCTCTGGACACCTCTTTAAAGGGCTCATGCACAGGCTCTCTGACTTACGGACACTCGCCTGGGACACCGGTGGTGGGTCGGAGGCTCATGCAAGATTTTTATGGATAAAGACTGCATTTCCTGGCACCAGAACGAGGTCTGAACAGGCAGCCACCACTGTGCCTTAGTCGGGCACCCCTATGCACCAGCTTGTCTGGGCAGACCCCTCCCAAATGGCCCAGTAGAAAGTGCTTGCTGGCTCGAGGAGATCAGCCCACTCTACCTAACCTGCAGTTTGCCTGGGGCTTTCTTGCTGGATGGCCACCACACCCTGCACTGATTAGGAGCCAAACATTCACAGCTGGCAGCCAACTCTGTGAGCCTGCATTTCAGAGACAGTTTCAGGCAGATTACTGCTGCCAACACAAACTTAGGTGGATCACAGGGATCTGTTGGACTGCCCCCAGACAGCAGTTTGTCTCCAAGTGATCTGTGACTACTGTGGGAACGTGCAGATGCAGAAATTTCAGAAAACCGAGGCTATTGGCCTGGCGGCCCTTGACTCCCTGAGCTCTTGCCCCATCTGATACACAAAACACCCTCCGCACGTTGATAGGCAGCTGCCCCTGCCCTGGGGAGGTGCATTCAGGCCAGAGGTAGGCAGCAGGGAGCCACAGAGACGCGCTGGCATATAAACCGACACTGCAGTGGCAGGGGGAAATTTACTCCATAGACCCAGAAGACTCCCTGGGTCCCTGCACCACCCACCATGAATATCACCCAGAGATTCTTCCACTTTCAGAGACTTATGGGCAACTGACAGGCAGTGTCAGGCCCTGAGGAGCACTGGTCCCTCTGCTAAACTGCCCTAGGTCAGGGACGAGGGATAACCAGATTGCTGCCTACAGCGTTGCCTCTTCTACTTACCCATAGATCCAGCATAGGCAACAACCGTCTATGGATCGCTTTGTAGCTCCCACCAGGTAGCCCTGAGCAATCAAAAGCAGTGGCTGACCTTGGCCTACTGGGGAGCCCCTCCCAAGGGGCCACAAAACCAATGCATCCGGAGGCTGGCACTAGACCACAATGGAGCAAATCTTGACTAGCTCCATTAGCGGTACACATAAGGGGTGGTTGCAACAAGCACATAAGCCTGCTAGGGCAAATCCGCTCAGTGGGGTTAGCCCCTACACAGCCATTCTTACCCTGTGGGTGCAGCCAATTCCCACAATTAGTCAGCCTTAGCGTTAATCCCATCCACTGATGTGTTAACAACAATAAAGGCTTGGCAACAATAGAAGATCACATACTACCCACACAAAGATCATGTCCAGAGCCCCCAGAATAGGGGATCAAGGAAGAAATCAAATGACTCAAAATCTATGGGACACAGCAAAAGCAGTCCTAAGAGGGAAATTCATAGCAATACAGGCTTACTTCAAGAAACAAGAAAAAGCTCAAATAAACAATCTGATCTTACAATTAAAAGAACTAGAAAAAGAACAGCAAACAAAGCTCAAAGTGAATAGAAGGAAGGAAATAATAAAGATCAGAGTGGAAATAAACGAAATAGGGTTTAGAAAAACAATATAACCGATTAATGAAACCAAGGGCTGGTTCTTTGAAAAGATAAACAAAATTGACAGACCCTTAACCAGACTCATCAAGGAAAAAAGAGAGAGGACTCAAATAAATAAAATCAGAAATGAAAAAGGAGAAATAACTACAGACTCCACAGAAACACAAGGATCACAAGAAAATACTACAAGCAATTATATGCCAACAAATTGGACAATTCTGGAAGAAACATACAATCTCCCAAGAAGAAACAGAAAACCTGAACTGACTGATTACCACCAATGAAATAGAACCAATAATCAAAAACTTCCCAAGAAACAAAAGTCCTGGATCGGATGGCTACGAAGGTGAATTTTACCAGACATTCAAAGAAGAATTAACATCTATTCTTCTCAAACTATTCCAAAAAATTCAAGAAGAGGGAAGGCTCCCTAATTTTTTTTATGAAGCCGCCATTATTTTGATTCCAAAATCAAAGACATTACAAAAAAAGAAAACTATAGGCTGATATCTCTTATGAACATTGATGCAAAAATCCTCAACAAAATATTAGCAAACCGAATTCAGCAATACATTAAAAATATCATACGCTATAATGAAATTGGATTTATTCCTGGGATGCAAGATTGGTACGATATCAACAAATCAATTAATGTGATACACTACATTAACAAATCAAAAGATAAAAAACCATATGATCACATCAGTAGATGCAGAAAAAGCGTTTGACAAAATCCAGCATCCATTTATGATACAAACTCTCAGCAAAGTGGGAATAGAGGGAACATACCTCAACAAAATAAAGGCCATATATGACAAACCTACAGCTAACATCATACTCAATGGGGAAAGGCTAAAAGCGTTTTCCTTACGATCAGGAACAAGGATATCCACTTTCACCACTCCTCTTCAACATTATATTGGAAGTTTTAGCCACAGCAATAAGGCAAGAAAGAGAAATAAAAGGTATCCAAATTGGAAAGGAAGAAGTAAAACTCTCGCTATTTGCTGACGATATATAAAGAACCCTAAAGATTCCACCAAAAAACTGTTAGAACTGATCAATGAATTCAATGAATTCAGTAAAGTAGCAGGTTACAAAATAAATATTCAGAAGTCAGTGGCATTTTTATATACCAATGTTGAATTTTTGGAAAGAGAAATTTAGAAAACAATCCCATTTACAACTGCATCTAAAACTATAAAATATCTGGGAATCAAATTAACCAAGGAGGTAAAAGATCTGTTCTTAGAAAATTATAAGTCATTGAAAAAATAAATTGAAGAAGATACAAATAAATGGAAGCATATACCGTGCTCATGGGTAGGAAGAACCAACATCATTAAAATGGCCACACTACCCAAAACAATCTATAGATTCAATGCAATCGCTATCAAAACACCAATGGCATTTTTCAGAGAGCTAGAACAAATAACCCTAAAATTTATATGGAACCATAAAAGACCCTCAATAGCCACGCAATCTTGAGAAAAAAGAACAAAGTTGGAGGTAGCATGCAACCTAATATTAAACTATACTACAAGGCTGCAGTAATCAAAACAGCATGATACTGACATAAAAAAAGATACACTGATCAATGGAACAGAATAGAGCCCAGAAATAAATCCACACCTATATACTCACTTAATATATGACAAAGGAGGCAAGAATATATACAATGGGGTAAACATAGTCTCTTCAATAAATGGTATTGGGAAAATTAGACAGATACAAGCGAAGAAAAGAAACTGGACCACCTTCTTACACTGTATACAAGACTCAAAGTCTTAAGACTCAAAGACTTAAATGTAAGACACGAAACCATAAAACTTCTAGAAGAAAATAGAGGCAGTAAACTCTCTGATATTGCTAACAGTAATTTCTTTTCAGATATATCTACTCAGGCAAGGCAAACAAAAGAAAAAATAAACAAATGGACTACATCAAACTAAAAAGGTTTTGTACAGCAAAGGAAACCATCAATAAAACAAAAAGACAACCGATTGGGAGAAGGTATTCGTTAATGATACATCTGATAAGAGGTTAATATCCAAAATATATAAAGAACTCGTGCAACTCAGCAACAAAAAAACAATCCAATTAAAAAATGGGTAGAAGACCTGAACAGATACTTCTTCAAAGAGGAAATACAGATGGCCAATAGATATATGAAAAGATACTCAAGGTCACTAATCATCAGTGAAATGCAAATTAAAACCACAATGTGAGACCACCTGTTAGAATGGCTATCATCAATAAATCAAAGAACAACAAGTGTTGGCAAGGGTGTGGAGAAAAGGGAACCCTCATATATTGGTGGTAGGATTGCAAATTGGTGCTGCCACTATGGAAAACAGTCTGGAGGTGTCTCAAAAAATTAAAAATGGATATATATGCCTTTTGACCCAGCAATTGTACCTCTGGGAATTTATCCAAAGAAAGCCAAAACAATAATTCGTAAAGATCTATGCACCCCTATGTTCATGGCAGCACAATTTACAATAGCTAAGATATGAAAGCAACCTAAATGCCCATCAACAGATGAGTAGATAAAAAAGTTATGGTTCAGTCTATGGCCATGCCACCCTGAACAAGCCCGATCCCATCTGATCTCGAAAGCTAAGCAGGGTCGGGCCTGGTTAGAATTTCGATGGGAGACCACCTAGGAAGACCAGGTGCTGTAGGCGTAAAAAAAATAAAAAATAAGGGATTGTAAGCTGACGAGGTCCTTGCAATCTGTGAGGTCAACCAAGGGTTGCCTCGCCTAAAAAAAAAAAAAGTTATGGTTCATATATACAATGGAATATTACTCAGCCATTAAAAAAAAATGAAATCCTATCATTTGCAGCGACATAGATGGACCTAGAGGTTATTATGCTGAATGAAATAAGTAAGAGAGAAAGATTTCACCATATGATTTCACTTATATGTGGAATCTAAGGAACAAAAAGAGCAAACTAATCACAAACAGACTCACAAATATAGAGGACATTCTAGTGATAGAGTGGAGGGGGTCAGGGTGCTGGGAGAAAGGGTTAAAGGGTTAAAGAAGTACAAATTAGTAGTTGATGGTCACAGGGTTGGGGAGCATGGCATAGGGAATGCAGTTAGCATTAATGAAATGGCTAGGTGGAGAGCCAGAGGAGAGAAAGAGCAACTAAGGGAAATCACTTTATAAACTATATAAATGTCTAACCAACATAATGTATACTTGAAACTAATAAAATAAAATTAAATAAAATAAAGTAAAATAAAATAATATAAAATAAAATAAGATAATCTATGTATGAATATTCATGGAAGTTTTAGTCATAATAGTCAAAAACAATGTCCTTCATGGTGAATGATTAAACACACTTATAAGATGGAATACCGGCAGCAATAAAAAGGAATGGATTATTGATACATGCTATAACTATTTTCCATTGTAAGTACTGATTCTGTATCAATTATATGTGCTAAAAATATCATCTTCCAGTCTATATCGTGACTTAAACTATGTTTATGGAACTTTTTGCCATGGAGAAGTTTTTGATTTATATATATCACACAATTTGTGAATTTTTTTTTATGATTTGCGCCTTTTGTAATGTCTAAAACACTATTTTCCTGACTCAAAATCATAAAGATATTTTCTGCTATTATCTTTTCTAAGTTTTAAGGTTGCTTTTTCACATTTAGGTTTTTGATCTTTATGTATATGTGTGTATGTGAGGTTCAGATCTAATTATATTTTCTGTTTATTTACTATTCTTTGCATTCTCCATTGTTTTGAATGCCTATTATGTTTAGATAAAGTTAATTGTCTTCATGGATCTAGTCTCTTCTATGGTGCCTAAAAATGCCACATGTCATGTCAAGAAACTTGCCTAAAACTATTTCACACATCAAATTTGGAATATAGAGGAAAAAAGATATACCATAACAATACTAAGCAAATGAAAGCTGTTATACAAATATTCATAGTGTAAAAATTAGGCCTTAAGATAAAAAGCAAGACAGTAACATAAGTAATTTACCATTAACATGAAGTAATCACAAAGTTCAATGTACTTAACAACAGAGCCTTGAAATGTATAAAATGAAAACTGCATGAATTATAAAGAAAAACAGTCAAATCTACAGACACGGTATAATACATTTATGTCTGAAACTAATAGATTAAACAAACAAAAACTTAGTGAAGATATATATATTTGGAATAAAAATAAACTTAATAAACTAAATCAAATAGGTTCAGGATTTCATTCTGAAATAGAGAATACAAACCATTTTCAAGGATATTAGAATACAAACAAAAAATTAGTTATTTGTTGAGTCACAAATAAATTCTCAACAAATTTCAAAGACTCAATATCAGAAACTATATTTCTGGTCGTAATACAAATAAATTAAGAAAAACACAAAAATAGCCACTTCCCTACTCCATAGTCAGAAACTAAAAAAAAAAAATTCTTAATAATTCATGAGTTAAAGAGGAAATAACTGTAGAAATTATAAAACATGTACAACTGAATAAAATGAAGCTCCCATATGTAAAAGTTTGGTGAATACAACTAAAGCTGTACTCAGAGAGAAATTTACAGCCTTAACTATACATTTTTATCTCATATAAAGAAGACTGAGAGATTAATTGTTCTGAATCATGAACTTAGAAAAAGGAAATAAATCATAAACGAAATAGAAGGAACAAATATTAAAGACACCAACAGATGTGGCAGCCTGACACTGCCTGACCATTTTCCTGCTCGAAAGCGTTAATCCCTGACTGCACCCCACCTCCCTTCCCAGGACTCTCAGGCTGATGCAGCAATCCAAAAACCTGCTTAAAGGATTAAGCCGGTTTCCTTAGTCTGGCAGCCAATCAATGTTTTCCTTTTGTTCTACTTCTTTATATGGAATATCTATAGCTGTGTAGCAATGCAGAAGTACAAGATTGTGTAAAACTGCCGCCATGTTACAATCGGGCCTCAGCCTTTGGATAAGAATCCCCTGAGCTGGTGCCAGCATCAATAAACGCTGCTTCCTGCTTATAGCTTCAGGGTCCCGTGTCTCCGTTAGAGAATCCCACAACATAGAAACAAATAAAATGGAATCGAGACTTCGTTTTCCCGGTAATATGGTAGACCCAAGTGTTCACACAAACCCTTACATTGAAAACTACTGAGAATTCTGGACAAAAAAAAAATTTTTAATACTTTAAAAAATAGATTTTTAAATAATTGAAGAACTAACAAAATAGAGAATTTTCAGATGAATATCCAAGTGCTGGCAGGAATTTAGACAAATAAATGAAGCACTCAAGCCACTTTTGCCCTGGACTCATTCGTTCAGCCTTGAATATCTCATCTCTTATCTTTCCTAGAGAATTCCTAAACTTCAGATCAATTGTAACCTTCCCTAAATAAATAACCTTAATGTAGGGAGGAGGCAAGAGAATTGAAAATGTTAAGCAAGCTACATTCAGAGACTGCAACATGCTGATCATCCCTGCCTCCGGGCCAGGAGGACACCTTCAGAACAAAGGAAGATTTCTGCTAGAATTGCTAACAGCCCATCCCCACACCTGAGAAGGGGAAACAGGAACCAAGAGTCATTCCCTATGGCTAAAACCATGGGAAACCTATGGATTAAAGGCTGGGAACTGCAAGCAGGCCTTTCACTCTACTTTTCTTATCTCTTCACACTGTATACTCTTCCCCTTCCCCTTCATCGCTGTATGTCCATAACAAAGAAGATGGGTTAACAAATAACAAAGTCTTTTAAACTATAACTCACAGGTTCTAAAGAATGATATATAAACTGAATTCCCCTAACACTCGAGGTCCCTCTCAGGGCCTTTACTCTGTCTCTCACTGTCCCTCTCACTCTCTGCCTTTGAGAGGAGACCACACTCCATCTGGGGAGTGTTACTTCTCTTCTAATAAACTCTCCTTTTAACTTTAACTTTGGTGTGTTGAATTCTTTCCACATTCTCCCATCAAAGGACCCTCTTCTCTTGGTACAGGGCTTGATCTCCCCACCACTCAGGAAGATTTGCCCTGTCCTCTGCATCAACCTGACCAGTTTCTTGTGGTATATGTCTGTTTAGAAATGTCTATCATATTATAATAGGTACTCAATAAACACAGATTGAATGAGTATAAATAAATGAGTGGTATAAACTGGGAAGAGCCATTGGGTCACAGAAACAATATTTAGAAATGTGACGTAGAGTTGGGACAGGCATCCCAGATTCTGTGTTTTCTTACCATGCCAGCAGGGCCTCATCATGTAGTGTAGTCACATTCAAGTAATGCCCACTCGAATGCCCAACTAAAGAGTTGCAGGGCAGGGTAGGGGGTTGAGCACAGAACCAGAGCTCACCCGAATCCACATCTCTGTACTGGCAGATAGGCCCTGTTGCTCCAGTTGCCTGGGGGTCAACATTGCAAATCACAGTCTCTTCAGTTCCTGTAGTTCCCCGGAAATACCCTCTGAAATCAACTGTGGCCCTTTTCTCTCTCCAGATTCTTCGCAGAACCCCAATTGCCTCACTGGAGTGGATCAGCCGCACTTTCACCTGGGCCTGCCCAGCCCAGAGCAGGGGGAAGAACAGCAGGTATGTGCCATTCTCCAGATCCTGGACATCCCCAGGAACCCCTGCCTTCAAGTCAGGACTCAACAGCTGTGCCCGAAACAGATCCCCGCCGTGGGTCTTGGGCTTGCCCCGATGGTCTCTGGCCACAAGGATGGCCTCCAGGTAGCCTCCTAGGGCATAAGTGGCCTGGGCAGGACCCCTCAGGTGGTAGGTAGAGGTCTGGGGGCTGGTGGAAGACAAAAGGTTCCCCCCATCTCCTGGGGTTGGAGGCCAGAACAGAAGATGGGTCAGGTTGGCAAGCTCCTGAGGGAGAGAGTACAAGAGGGAGGGAGATTCTGTGGACACGGAGGCAGATTTAGATGCAGGGCGGGGTGCTGGTGGCCGAAAGATGGTGCTGTCAGGCCAGGACATCTTGAAATAGAGGATCTGTGGGTAGAGAAAGGAGAATCCATCAGTGGTTTGTGTTTCCCTCCCTTTCTTCTGGGAAGGAGATTTCCACTCCCCGAAACTAGTCCCCTCTGCCTGGAGTCCTGTTCTGCTTGCACCAAGCTGTCTGTCACTCAGCTTAGTGTCCGAGTCATTACCACATTTATTTGAAAGGAGCATCTCATGTGAAGGTAAATTTACATCTCTGGATTTCAACTGTCTCCTATCTCAGCCTTATTCCCTCCACTACTCCGCAACATATACAGAGATACGTTCAGGCCTGCATTTGACTGTCACGTCTCTAGCTTTCACGTCTTATCCTTCACAAGTCTTGCTTCCCTCCCAGAACCTGGCATTCTGATTAAGTGTCCCCTTTTTTCTTCCTAGTCCCTCTCTCCACCACTCCACTCCACCATCTCCATCCTAGATATCCAACAGAGAGCAAATCCATTCTCAATGCTGCTGAGGGTTATAGAAGAGGGAGATTAGACCATCCCTTAGGGAACTCCCTCTCTAATTGGGCTTTGTGAACAAAAGAAGCTATTCAACCAAATAAACCATAGGAAAAGTGAGAGGCTGTAGAAAGGCGCAAACACAGATGTGTGTTGGAAAAAGGACTGAGATAGAGCAGATTTTTTTCTAGGAAGAAATGGCGTTTGCTATGTCAAAGAGTCTCCTCCAGGGGCCCAGAGTTCTCTGGTATATTCGGAGAAACACAAAGTCACAAATACAGACCAGAAAAGTGTAATGAGCAGTATAGGAAGAGCAGTAGAGAGAGGTCATATTTTGTGCAATAGAAGGTGGTAGTGGACGGTGAGAGGGAGCCAATGTGCCTGGCCTATCAGATACTCATCTACACCCACCAATAGTCCCATCTACTGTCATTCAGAAAAGAAGCAACCCACTGACACATCTCAAATTCCATGGCAGCACCTGGATCGCTGGAGGAGAAAACACAGGATTGGCCCATCACTGGGCTGGAGAAGAG
This sequence comes from Pteropus vampyrus, assembly GCF_000151845.1. Classification (NCBI taxonomy): domain Eukaryota; kingdom Metazoa; phylum Chordata; class Mammalia; order Chiroptera; family Pteropodidae; genus Pteropus; species Pteropus vampyrus. The sequence continues at coordinate 25,015 of NW_011918723.1, read as the reverse complement.
CAGGGATCAACATCATAGAGTCTGGGAAGAGCAGGGATCAACATCATAGAGTCTGGGCTCAGATCCAGTACTATGTGGTTCCTTGGGATGCTTGGCTCACACAGGCCTCTTCCTGATGGGACCTGTTCACAGGCCCTCATCCTAGGCTAGGACAATGTTGGCGGGGTGTAGGGCACAAACTGATAGATCACAAATTGGAATGGTTTCCTGTCCATCCTAGCAAAGGGCAAATACGTGCAGATGAACATGTCCCATTTCCCAGAAGCAGAGACTGTTTTTGCCTCCTGTCACTTGCAGCTTTGCCACCATACAAAGGGTCCTAAAGATTTGAACTGAACAGTAAGAGCAGCCAAGAGATCAGGTTACAGCAAATTTGAACAAATTTGAGAGAGAAAGACCAAAAATATCTGTTAAACTTGCAAAGAATCATTAGGTGTGGGAGGTTACATGGATGTTTGTTTTATTATTCCTGATAAATCCTATACATTTTATATATATTCTCTGGTATGTGCAAAATATTTCATAATAAAAACAAATTTTTAAAAAATTCTATGCTTAATTTCTCTTTAACCAGAGAGTAACTATAAAAAGAAAAATATGATCTGTCTAGATACAAATAAAAAGAGAAAACGTCTTTAAGGTAGCAGAGTAAAAAGTCCAGGATCCTCTTTTCCCCCATGAATACTCAGATTCAGCAACAATTCTCAGACCAACCTCCTTTGTGAGAAATACAAAAACTAATTAAAAAGCTCCTACACTCTAGGCAAATGTGAAACCAGACTTACCAAAGTTGGTGGGGAGATTCAGGACACCCTCTTGCCAAAATCTCTACCCCTGGTACACTGCCATATGATCAGAAAGAGAATCCCTAGCTCTCAGCTTCTACCAGGGAAAGGACAGAGCTGGTCCAATGGTCCATTGCCCCAACTTTTCCTTAAGGCTTCTCAGAGGACTGTCTTCAGTCTTTCCAGTTTGGGAATGCTGATGAGACCAGCACAATCTAGCTGCTTGCGGGAGAACACTAGTAGTTACTACAGCTCCTCCCTCTGGCTCAGCACAGCTCCTTACGCTGGTTAAAAGAAGCCAGACACAGACAAATATTGCATGATCCGCTTTATATGAAGTTAAGGAAATTGTCAAATTTAGAGTCGAGGAGTGGAATAGTGTTTGCCAGGGTCTAGCGAGAGGGGGAAATAAAGTTTCAGTTAAGCAAGATGAATAAGTTCTACAGATCTGCTGTAAAGCATTGTACCTATAATACTGTATTACATACATTAAAAATCGTTAAGCAGCTAGATCTCATGTTAAGTGTTCTTATCACAAAAAAATATAATTTTAAAATAACAAAATAATTTCTTTTAATCAAAGACCCATTAGAGTGAAAAGCAGGCATGACACAGAGCTGGAGAAGATATCTGCAACATGCACAACAAATGAATGAGCTTGTATCCAAAAATAAAAAGAATCCCTACAAATTAATAAGACAATCCAATTAAAAATGAATAGAAGATACTGTAATAGCAGTTCACAATAGAAGAAATTCAAATGACCAGTAATTATATGAAGAGGTGCCCAGCTGAATTAGTAAGAAAAGGAATGCAGATTAAAACCACAATGAAATGCCTTTCTGTATTCAAAGAAAGGATATGACTTATGAACAATACCAGTGCTACTGAGGATCTAAAGCAACTGAATCTCTCATGTAGTGCAGGTGAGAGAATAAACTAGGAAAACCAGTTTGGAAAACTGTTTGGCAATATGTACTAAAATTTAACGAATGCATACTCTAGGACCAAGTGATTTAGCTTGTTGGCATATCCCCAACAGGAAGGCATGCATATGTGCACCAGGCAATATTTAAAATAACCAAAATAAAAGCAACCCAAGTGAAAAAAAATGTCCATCAACAGTAGAATGGATAAATAAATTGTCATATATTCATACACTGGAGTACTAGAATTGAAATGAAAAATTAACTAATAATAGCCTTATGCTACAACATGGATGAATTTCACAAAAATATTGAATTAAAGAAAACACATAAATGAGTACATAGTGTATGATTACATTTCTATAAAATGCAAAGTCAGGCAAAAATAAACTCTAATGTTTGTAGTTGGAAAGAAGAGGAGGTGGTAGTGACAGAGGGAGGCAAAAGAGGAAGCTTCTGGAGGGTACTGGTAATTTTTATTTCTTAACTTGAGTGATGATTACACAGGTATGTTATCTTTAATTTAATTGAGCACTATGATTTATGTATGTTTTATGTATGTTATGATTCAACTTTTTTAAAAGGTGGAAAGTATTGGCCGCTGCACCAAGATGTCTCACTCCCTTCACAGAGAAAGGATACTCTGGAAATGAAATCAGCACTTTTTTTAGAGCTGATTATTAAGGAATTAAAGAATTAAGGTTTCCTTGTCAACTCCTTCACTGTTAGAATAAAGACCAGTTTGACAACCTATCTCGCCAGATCAAGCACTTTTTAACAGAAACCAGAAATCCATATTTTCATGTGAAATCTCCTACTGTTTAAATATTTTAAACCTGAATTTAAACAGGCCAAACAAAATGCATCTATAGCTACATTAAGCCCAGAACTCCAGTTGTGACCAATGGACAAAAAGGGAAACGCTTTCTTCTGGAGGTATTCTTAGTTTCTTGCCATACCTAAGTTCCTAAAAGGCACAAAGGTCACTCCAGCCAATTGCCCGCTCTATCCAGACAAGGATTTTTCTTCCTGAAGCGTCCCCCCTGCCTCTTTTCTCTGTACTAAAAAGCAGGACTGAACATCAAGGACTTCTATCTCTTTCTCTTACACTGCTCAGAAAGTGTGAGAGAGCTAAGAACAATGTGAATTGCTTTTTTTTTTTTCTCTCCACATTTCCCTGGAACAATCTCTTCTGGGTTTGTGTTTCTAATTCCTTAATAGAACCCAGCTCCCAACTTCTCGCCCTCCTAAGGATGACATCCCACCTTGCAATTTCTGCCACTGGAGTTACACGCGGCACTGGGAAGGAGAATGAGAGCTCCCTCAGTTCCCTCTCTCAGGTTAAGGCAGTAATAAATCCAAACTTGAGGTTGTACAGGAAAGAACAAATGAGCCAGCGATGAGAGGGAGCAGAGGCAAGGGCAGTACTCACCCACACCAGAATGACCAACCCCACAGTCAGCATCTTGTCCCCCTTGCATCGCCCTGTGAATGCAACCATGGCAGCCTAGCCTCCTCAGTAAAATATCTGGTATGAACCTGGGATCTAGGCAGAGCACAAAACAATGAAAGTTTAATGGGTAATCCCAATCATAGAGTGAGTTAACACTGGTAACTTTGCAAAGGTAGTACACCTTCTGCCTGATATTGTAAACTATTGCATGCTTTCTGGACTTTGAACCTATTGCAGCTTCCTGTAAGCAGGCAGATCTATTCTGGAATGCCAATTCATTATAGTACTTTTACTGATGTATTCTGACTCTTTCATGGGCAGACTTTGGCATGAGGGAAAGTTACCAGAACTAGCTCACTCTAATATTTGGAGGACCTATTCATCCTTCTCGTGACCCAATCAAAGTCATGACAGAAACATGGAACAAACAGCAAGCAAAGTCACTGGGGATCTAGATGATCAGAAGCACTACAACTGGGGAGAGAAATAATCACCCTGCTGTCCCGACCTGCAGGACCTAGTTATTGCGTAGAACCCGAGGAGGACCGTACCTTGAAGAAAACATGGGCGGGAGAAAAGAATGGAGGCAAGACAGTGTTCTGATCAAGCCTCCAAATTTTATTTTCGAGCGGTTATATTTATACACTCAAGTGGAGAGGGCAGGGGCGGGACTGATCAGGGAAGAGAGTATTTGTTACAAGCTCATTGGCGTCCACCAGATGAGGTGACTTCTACTTGGCTAGTCAGAAACAGGTGGGCTGTGCCAGCAGTTGCAGGCTCCCGCTCTACAGGTGGCGGAATGGGGAACGAGGACACGGGAAATGACGGGTGCTTCACAGTGCCGTGGCTATCCAAAGGTTACAGCTAGCAGAGTTTGTTCTTGACAACAGGATGTGGTTATTATCTTCGGGTGCAGGCTTAAGGCTCCCGACATCTCCTCCCTTTCTTTTTTAGAAAGGTGGGTTTTGACCGAGAGAGGGAACAGAGGCCCGACTCCTCCCGTGAGCTTTTAATGAGCCCACCAGCTATGGCTCTTGGTATCTTTTGGGGAGGAGAGGCAGAGCCGGTTTGTGTAATATTAATATGATACCAACCTCTATGCAAGTCAGGCATGCTCTCAGGAAGGACTAGAGAAGGCACAGAAGGGCCCTTCCTTGCGGTGCTTTGCCCGTCACTCTGCTCGGTGCCCATACCTCGAGACCCTCCTCCAAGGGTGAGGTAGGCATGTCTCTAGTTTCATGCCGCCCCATGTGTGGGGGGGAGCTAGGCCTTAAAGAAGTCGATGCAGGCGCAGGGGTGTATTAGAGGGGTTAAGATGTCTAGGGTGCCGGGGATCTTGTTCCACATCGTCATCATCCTGAGTTGTCAAATGGTGGTAGTGGACGGTAACAGCTGGTTTAGTTAGTTGATTAACCTGTGCTTTAATAAAAGCAGTTAGTTTTTGCACTGCCCAGGGGCCAATCGACAGTAAAAGGAGGAACCCTGTTAGAGGTCCGAGAATAGTAGGAAGTAGGGTGGACAGCCAGGGGGTTTTTGAGGCCCAACTTTTATACCAGGCTTCGTCCTCTTCTCTTTGTTTTTGCCGGGTCTCCAGATTTTTCTTTATTTTTTCAATACTGTTTTGGACTAACCCAGTTTTATCTTTGTAAAAACAACATTCTTCTTTAAGGGCAGCGCACAGACCGCCTTCTTTAAGAAATAGAAGTTCAAGACCACGGCAATTTTGAAGAACTACCTCAGAAAGTGAAACAACAGATTCTTTAAGGTTATCAAGGCCTTCTTGCAGATTTTGAATGTCTTTATCTATGGCCAAGCTAAGGGTATGGAATTGTTGATTTGTAGTAATTATAGAGGCAATGCCGGTCCCGGCTCCGGTGGCCCCCAACCCCAAGAGGACTGCCAGAGTGATGGCAGTTACAGGTTCCCTTTTGACACGCGAGGCGCTATGATAAAAGGGAATCAAATCTTCAGGTGGATGTATTGAGACCTTAGGCATTAGCACAACTAGGACACAATATTCATGATTTTCTACCAATAACTGGGGGACAATAGAAGGGGTTATTCCAAAAGAGCAAGCAAAATACATTCCTTGGGGAGCAACAAGGAAATGGTGTTGTGTTAGAGGCGTATGGGAGGTATTGCAAATAGGCAATAATTCAGGGGGAAGAAGCAATGAGGTACTATGAATGCAGAGGCCAATTCCTGACAATTGGGCCAATGTAAGCCCGGGAGAGGACTCAGAAAAAGGAGAGTCCACCCAGCGTGTCTGCCGTGAATCATTGGTATAGGTCATGTCTGGCGAGACAGTTGCAATGCCTTCATAAAAAGGGGGAACAGGGGAAAAACACATCCAGCAATCCTCATAGGTCGAGGTGTTAAGGGATTGTGCAGTGGCATTAGCTAGGGCCTTCAAGGCCTCACCTGTGGAAGGCCTAACGGGGGGCAAACGGGCTTGATAGGCAGTGCTTTGGGGAGGGAGAGGAGTATTCTCTTGGAGGGGTGTTTGGGGGCTTTGTGGCCGAGACAGGGCTTTATTTGGGCCCAAAACAATTTTTGGTTCAGTATTAGGTGTGGAGCGAATTAGCTTCACCTTGAATGTGAACCCTGGATCCATTCCAATTGCATCAAGTCTCAGGCCCCATTCATGTCCCCTTGTCCATCCCACGAGGGGCGCTCTTTTCCCTTCATCAGTAAAGGAAATGAGGAGGGGAGTACACCACTTTTGTCCACAATCGTTCTCATCAGCCTGGGAATTATTCCAGCCCTTTTTGACTATTATATAATCCCAAGTAGAGACAGGGTGCCAGTAGGCATCACCCGTGGTTTCACACCCCCAGGAGGCACAATAGAAAGAATCTCTAAATCCGCATTGGTGATTAAGGGTCCGGCTTCTGTGCCCACCTGGGCAAACATAGAAATCAGGCTCTCTGAGGGTGGATCTCCCTCGGGCCGATCCACACCCGCCCCGCCAGCGACCAGCTTGGCTACCCTCGGGGAGTTTGGAGACGGGGAGGAGAATGTCCGGAAGTCCCCAGGCTGGTGATGCTCCTTTAAAGCCGCTTTACAGGCAGCATTAGCATTTTCATAAGCAAGCTGTTTTACAAGTTTCCCTTCCCAGTCTTCTGGCCCTAGGACGCGCTCCGTAGTTTCCTGTAAACGTGCAACGAACTGGGAGAAAGGCTCATGGGGCCCCTGAACTATTTTGCTCAAGGGCGTGGTGACCGAACCTTTTGGAGGAATGGCTCTCCAGGCCCCGATGGCAGCGGCCGCTGTTTGACTAAGGATCCCAGCGGACAAACTGCGTTGTTTACGCTCAGAGGCAAAGTCTCCCCTCCCACATATCTTATCAGCAGTCCAGGTGGCCATGGGAGACCGGGGATTTTTCTGGTTGCGCATTGCCTGAGTTTCCCCCCTGTCAAAAAATTCTGCTTTCCAAGTTAAAAACTCTCCCCTACTCAGCACAGATTGGGCCAGTCTTGTCCATTCTCCTGGCAACAGAAAGCCATCGCCAGGCAAACTTTCAAGTATGGACAAGGTAAAGGGAGCTGTGAGGCCATAGCTCTTTATAGCACTGTGTAAATCTTTGACAGTTTTAAATTTTATCCGTTTTACAGTAGGCAAAAGGTTCTGATAGTCTCCCTCATTTTCAGAATCGTTATGTGGGTCTTTCCCTTCTTCCTCAGATTGTGCCACATCGTCATAAGCTGGGTCATCAGGTGTGCTGGCTCTAGGGGCCTCTTGGGCGTCAGTAGACGCCTCCTGAGTTGTATCCGGGTCCTGTGAGGGTTTGGTACCGGATCAAGTCATGATGAGGAAAACAAAGGGTTTGGCCCGGGGTCCCTTAGGGGGCTTAGATTGAGGCCCCGAAAAAATAGAATTTTGTAGAGCGGAGACTTCTAATTGTAAATTAGCCAATTCACTCTGTAAAGTAAAGACCTTTTGAGGCTTTGAATTTGTTGTTGCAGTTGTTTCTTTGTCTCCAAAAAGGGGTCAAGAACCGCTTGAGGGATATGGAGGGGGTTGTAAGGAGGGGGGCGTGTGGCAGGCCTCCCTGCACCAAAAAAGGTATGAGATGAAGGCCAAACAGGCTCATGATATTTGGCGGCCTCGTCTCCAGAACAGTTGCATCTCCGGGATCAAGGGGTTCAGGGCCGGGTTTTGGTATTATGGGGTATATTTGGGGAAGAGGGTCTCCGAACGGAGGCGAGGGCTCTACGTCCACGACTACAGAAGGACAGGGGGAAGAGGTAGCTCCACCTTTAACGGATGGGGGGCGAGAGAGCTGTTTGAGCGTTTCAGTGGCTACCGATAGCAGCTGTCTCTTATTACTATCAGTTTCGGCCCCTTCAATGATGTCTCGAATGAGTCCCCAATAACTGAGACAACTAACGGGGACAGCATTTGGTCCCTCTTTTTCCAGTAATCTATTTAAATCTTTTCCTACTTTTTGCCAACTCAAGGGATGAATATCTGGGCCGCTAAGAATGAACCACGGACATTTTTCATCAACAAAACAGAAAAAACTAACCAAATCCTTTTTCTTAACCCTTACTCCTCTCTCCCTTAGAGACCGTTTGATCTCCTTGACAAAAGACTCCTCTCTGGAGATAGATTGGCCCATGTTAAAAATGGGACAGCAATGACTTACCCGCCGTTCTGACGTCTGGGGGTCGCAGCCGCCGGGAAGGCAGTCCTAGGTGCGTGCACGCCTTTCACGAATTACGCTGTCCGGTAAAGGTCCGTGCCTCGAGCCCCACGTTGGGCGCCACTTGTCCCCACCTGCAGGACCTAGTTATTGCGTAGAACCCGAGGAGGACCGTACCTTGAAGAAAACATGGACGGGAGAAAAGAATGGAGGCAAGACAGTGTTCTGATCAAGCCTCCAAATTTTATTTTCGAGCGGTTATATTTATACACTCAAGTGGAGAGGGCAGGGGCGGGACTGATCAGGGAAGAGAGTATTTGTTACAAGCTCATTGGCGTCCACCAGATGAGGTGACTTCTACTTGGCTAGTCAGAAACAGGTGGGCTGTGCCAGCAGTTGCAGGCTCCCGCTCTACAGGTGGCGGAATGGGGAACGAGGACACGGGAAATGACGGGTGCTTCACAGTGCCGTGGCTATCCAAAGGTTACAGCTAGCAGAGTTTGTTCTTGACAACAGGATGTGGTTATTATCTTCGGGTGCAGGCTTAAGGCTCCCGACCCCCTGCAACAGTAGAAGGTAGGAGGGGGTGAAGACACGAGGTTGCCTGGTCCTTAGCGGCTGAGTGGGACAGAGGCTATGGCAGTGGCAGCTGGCAGCTGCAGATGCCTCTTACAGGGGCCGTGTCCGCAAGCAGACTTTCGTGGTGATGGACCTGCTCACTCTACCAATGCCTGGTAGTCTATGGGGGACACCAGAGACTTACTGGGGGACAATGAATTGTCAGAGCGAGGGCTGGAGGCAAGGTTTCTCTGAGGCAGAGGTGCCGGCAGTATCCATTATTCCTTTGTTGAGCCCTCTCCCATCTCCAATGAGCAGATGCACTGCCGCCATAGCTGAGAAATCTTCAAACTGGATAACAGAGGTCCCTCCACCCAGAGAATTCCCTGAAACTCCACCTCCCCCAACTCGCAGCTCCACCCAAGCCACATACAGGTGTGTCCTCGCTTAGTCAGGTGCCCCTTGCTGAGCAGTGTCTAGATTCACATTGGTGGCAGCTGGCCTCGGCTTCTGGTGTGGCCTCTTGAGACAACTACAAGCACAGCATCTGTGGATTGCTTGCTGAATCTTAACAGGTGGCCCCAGAGAGACACAGGCTGGGGCTAAAATTGGCCTACAACTGAACCCCTCTCGAGACTGTGCTGCTGGACACCTACTACACAAAGCCATGACCATAAGACTGGGAGACTTAGGAGCTTTGCTTAGGACATAGAAACAGATGCAGAAAAGCAGCCAAAATGGGAAGACAAAGAAACAAACCATATGAGAGAACAGAACAGAGATCCAGGAATAATGGAGTCAAGCAATCTAACAGATGCAGAGCTCAAAACACTGGTTATAAAGATGCTGAATGAACTTAGGGGAAGAGTAGATGGACTCAGTGAGAACTTTAACAGAGATAAAAAAAACAAAACAAAACATAAAAATGGAAATGGAAATGATAAAAGGAACCAGTCAGAAATGAAGAACGCATTATCTGAGATGAAGAGTATATTAGAGGGAATGAACAGAGTGGATGAAGAAGAGGATCAAGCCACCAATATAGAGGATGGGGAAGCCAAGGTCACCCAATCAGAATGGCAAGCAAAAAGTAGCCAAGAATATAATAATAATTTAAGGAGTATGGGATAAAATTAAGTGTAAAAACATCTGTGTAATAGGGGTACCTTAAGGAGGAGAGGAAGAACAAGAAGTGGAAAAGCTATTTGAAGAAATAATGATAAAAAACTTTCCTAACTTGGTAAAGGAAATAGATATTCAACTCCAGGAAGCTCAGAGAGTCCAAAAAAAAGATGAACCCAAAGAGGCCCACACCAAGACACATCATAATTAAAGTGTCAAAGGTTAAATACAAAGAGAGAATCTTAAAAGCAGCAAGAGAAAAGCAGTAGTTATCTACAAAAGAATACACATAAGACTGGCAGCTGATTTCCCAAAAGAAACTTTGCAGAACAGAAGGGTTTGGTACAAAATATTCAACATGTTGAAAACCCAGGACCTACAACCAAGAATACTTTACCCAGGAAAGCTATCATTTAGAGATGAAGAGCTTCCCAGACAAAAATAAGCTAAAGGAATTCATCAGCACCAAGCCACTATTACAGAAAATGTTGGCGGGGCTTTTTTAAGAAAAAATAACATGTACCCGAATCATGAATAAAAAATGGTAATAACTACATATCTAGCAATGGCTACCTCAAATGGAAAAGAATTGAGTGCTCTAACCAAAGGATAGGGTAGCTGAATGGATAAGAAAACAAGACCCCTACATATGCTGCCTACAAGAGACTCACTTCAGATGAAAAGACATACACAGACTAAAAGGATGGGGATGTAAAAAGATATTGCTTTGATGGATCTAGAGGGTATTGCGCTGAATAAAATAAGTCAGATAGAGAAAGACAAATACTACGTGATTTCACGTACATGCAGAATCTAAAGAACAAAATAAACAACAATAACAAAAACAGAAACAAACTCACAGATACAGAGAATATTTTGAGGGCTACTAGACAGGAGGAGGGTTGGGGAATGGTGAAAAAGGGTGAAGGGATTAAGAAATACAAATGGATAGTTACAAAATAGTCATTGAGTTATAAAATGCAGCATTAGAAAAATAGTTAACAATATTGTAATAAATATGTAAGGGAGAAGAGGGGTACTAGATTTAATGGTGTGATCACTTGAGCTCTAATCATTATGCTGTACAACTGAAACATATATAATTATTGTATGCCAACTATAATTGGAAAAAAACTCATTCAATTGTACAATGTAAATATGAGCAACTAATTGTCTATTTTATTTCAATAAAGCTGGAGGGGAAAAAAAGAAGGCATGTAAAATATTATTCTGTTTATCTAAAATTACACACACATATATTTGATGCGTATAGAGAGATGTAGGCAAAGATGGTCCTCAAAACATTAATATTGATTAACCTTAGGTGGTAAGTCTTAGGGCAACCACTGTTCTCTGAGTCATTATTAGTCCAGGGTCCCACGATTGCTGCAGTTCTCTTCAATATTCCTATGGCCCCAGAGTCCGCAGAAGCACTCAGGTCGGACAGATGAAGGAGAGGAGAAAGTCCACCTCATTACGGACAATGAGTTGCCCAGGGTGGATGCTGTCAGGCAGCGCCAGGCTGGAGGTCATTTCCCAGGCATCCACAAAGGCCACGCGGAGGTCAGCAAAGGCAGCTTGGAGGAGCCGGTTCATTTGGAGGGTGAACCAGTCACTGCCATACACAGACTTGTAGCCGGTGTTGGCCAGCTTGATGACCACGAGAGTGCGGGGCTCCCGGGCCAGCAGCGCAGCCACAGCTGCCCGGATCCCTGCCAGTCTTCGCACAAAGATGGATGGAGGGAAGGTGGTGAAGTGAGCGCCCAGCCCCAGCACCACCACGGTTTGGGGGCCCCCGGCCAGGCCCCCCAGCTCCCGGACCACAGAGTGCAGGGAGGCCACTGGTGTGCGGCGGGAGCGCAGGGGCCAGCTGTGGGCCCGCCAGTTCAGCACTATGCCCCGATTTGTCTCCACGGCCATCAGAGGCCCTGTCTGATATGGGACATGTAGATCCACCGGCTTCAGGGCTGTGGGGAGATAGAGAGAGAATGCTTAGGGTTAATAGGACTGTGTTCTATCCTCTTGTACAAATGAAAAATCTAGTTTTCATTTCCTAGGACATAAGCCTTCTGTCTCTAAACCCAAATGTTTCCCCACCTTCCCCAAGTTTTCAAGTTTCCCAAAAATCTGGTATCCATCCAAACTCCTATTCAATTTGCTTTTATTTCTCTAAGGCATTTGACTTCCCTATGCTGAGTTACCTCTTCCAAAAACCTTTCTTTCTTGCTTTCTGTAACACTACATTATCCCGTTTTTTCTATCACTCTGGTCATTCTTTGCTCAGTTGTTTGCTTCACATTTTTCTTGCACTCTGTAAACGAGGCAGTCCCTAAAATTCTATCACTATTATCCACATTTTTTACTGTCTTCTTCCTTTTGAGGAATTCATTCACTTCTACCTCTTCAGTTTTTGTCTAAGAACTGATGGCTTCCTGAGCTTCGACTCTACACTTCCACTTGCCAATCAATATTTTCTCTCAGTCCACCATGGCCTCAAACATTTTGTACATTGCCTCAATAAATGAATCTATCATTTCTGCACAAATCTCTCTATGTCCTGAACTTCCCTCTACTGTCCCATGCCAGCAGCTATTGTTTTGGGAGACTTTCCAATGTTTTATAGTTTTTTTCTTAGCTCTCCAGGGGGAAGCCTTTAATCTACTTGGTGCCTTTCTGTGTTTTAATCCAAAGTCAAATAATTCACCAGGTCCTATTCATTATTCATTTTTAAGGCTTCCTATGTCCGATTCTTGCATCCAACTTTTAGTTTAAGCTCTTAAGAACTCTTAGCTACATTTATCTAACAATATTTTACATGTAAAAATTGGCACTGTTCTGGGTACTTTTGAATACAACGGTGGAAAACAGACAGACATCCTTGCTCTCATGGAGCTCACTGTCCCTTGGGAGAGAAAGAGACTTCCTGACATAGAAGGGAGGTTAGAAATTTTGAGCAACTAAAAGGAGGTTGGTGCTTCTGGAGCATAATGAGTGCCATGGAATGAGGTTAGAGATGTAGACAAGGCCCGGTCATGTAGTTCCTTATGGATCATGGTAATAATTTTGATTTTTGTCTCAAGAGAAATTAGAGCCCACTGAAGGTGAGTATCATGATCCAATTTACATTTTAAAAAGCTCATGCTTGTTACTGTATGGAAACCTGGGGTGGAGGCAGAAGTACTAAGAAGTGAAATAGGAGCCCAGTTTAAAAAACTTTGTGATAAGCTTAGCAATGGTCAAGGATGGGGAGAAGTAAGAGATAGAGGCAAGAGAGTGGGTTCCACATATATATTTTTTTTCTTTTAGTAGATAATTTTTTTGCCAGATTTATTGAAATATAATTAACAAATAAAAATTGCCTATATTTAAGGTGTACAACAGGATGGTTTAAGATGATTACTACAATTAAACTAATTAACATATTTATTACTTAGAGTTACCTTTTGTGTGTGGGGAGTGAGAACACTTATTAAGATCTACCTTTCTACAAATTTCAAACATACAATACAGAATTATTAACTTCAGTCACCATGCTGTACATTAGATCTCTAGAATTTATTCATCCCGAATAACTGAAACAGATGTATTTTTGATGTAGAGGAGACAGGATTAGATAATTAATTGGATACTAGCATCAAAGAACAGGATATATCAGTGAGTCCCAGGTTCCTGGTTTTAGCAATTGGCAGACAATGGCACTTACTGTGATTTAGGAAGTCTGGATTATATTTTAGTGATTGGGGAAGGGGGATGATGATCCAGAAGTTAGTGCTGTATTGAATTTTTGGATGCTTGAGAGACATCGACATGGAGATATAAAATTGGCAGCTGGAGTTCAGAAGAGAAGTTTGAGCCAGAAAGATAAATTAAATTCACTGTAATTATGTATGGCATCAGAGCCACAGGAATGGGCAAGATCACTTAGGAAGATGACAAGGGGAAAAGAAGAGTATCCAATAATAACTTCAAAAAACTTTATTATTTAGAGGATGAGTAGAGAAGGAGAAGACTGAGAAGAAAAGACCAGAAAAGTAAGAAGAAATTAAATACAAGTAGTTATATAATAAAGTCAATAAAATAAAGTATTTATATTTGAATGACTTGGAATTCTCATTTATTCGATTAAGACAAAAATCCAAACTAAACCACATAGGCTGTTGAAGCTATGAGGAAATAGGTACCCTTATTCATTGCCATTGGACATATGAGATGGGGGTTTGGGGCAAGATCAAACAAATCTACTTTGTATTTACTATTTGAAACATACAACTACTCGGAGACTATCCTCTAGGACCACTTGAACAAATACTAAATACCATATGATGAGATTATTCACAGTGGCATTATTCATAATAGCAAAAACTTGAAAAGGACCAGGTGTCCAGAAATAAGGGACATTCATACAGTGAGTCTTGTACAGCAGTAAAACAAAACAAAACAAAAAAAGTACGGATAAAGAGATAAATCCCAAATATACTAAGTGGGAAAAAAGGAACAGAATATTCTATGCAATATGTCATCATTTGCTAACGGTGCACTGTGAGATTTGGCCCAAAGACCCTGATGAAGACAACTGAAAACAGTCATTTAAAAGCTTTAAAAAATTATCATGAGAAGAGAAGAATAGAACTGGAGATCAAAGAAATAGATTAGGGCTGATTTTAAAGTAGGAGTATATGTGAGTAAAGACAGCAGAGACATGAAACTGCTTTTGCCATTCTCAAGCAGTGGAATGGCATGGGTCAAAGTCCTTTGGCAATCAGTTTCTGCTTTTGGCTGACCTGGGATCATTTACCAATCCACGGAAGTTCACTGAAAAGGCAGATACGTATTTTTTGGCGGTTTTATAGGCTGGCGCAGTAGGGGTTGGAACTTAGCATCCACCAAGCAGGAGACTCTAGAGTAACATTCCCTGTACTGGGCTAGAAACTGAAGAACTTTCACTCTGGATGTTGGTGTGTACTGCACTTTCAGGGATTATTTAGATGACTCAAAAACTTCAAACCTTGTTCCTGAAATGTAAGCACTTTCGGATGTCTGCCGGAATAAAAACTCTTATTCAGAATAAGATAACATTGCCTTAGATCTTACATTATTAGCAAAAGCATTTTGTCAAATAAAACATCCAGAAAACAATCAAATATCACACTACATGAGATGAAGCAAAACAAAACAAGCCAAAGGCAAATAGAGACAATAGACGACAGAACAAAGCCTATGGGAACTCCAGATACTGGAATATCAGACACAAATTGTAAAGCAACTGTGCTTATTATGTTCAAGGAAATAAAAGTCTACTTTGAAAATCTCAGCAATGAACCAGAAACTGTAAAAGAGATATCGGAGATCTGAAAAAGAATCATCTAGAAATTATGGAAGTAAAAAATACAGTAAAATTTAGAACCAATGGTTGGGTTTAATAGCAGATTGGACACAACTGAATAGAAAAGTAGTGAGTTGATACACAAATTGGAAAGACCCAGAATAAACGAAGAGGGAAAAAGATGAAAAGCACAGAAGAGAGGGGAGATACAGAGATTAAAGTGAAAAAAAAATAGAATACAATTTAATTGGCATGCCAGAGAAAAGGAGGAAAGATAAGAGGTAATATTTGAAGAGCTAAGGGCTGAGAATTTCCCAGAAACAATAAAAAAAATAATAAAGGTCACCAATCTACTGTTTCAAAGATTTCAACAAAGCCAAAGTAGAATTTGTTGAAAAATCCATGTCTAATCACATTTGACTGAAAATATATAAAAAAATCAAATGAAAAATAAGAGAAGACAAAAATTACCAATACTAGGAATGAAATAGAGGCTATCGCTACATACCACAGACATCAAAAGTATAAAGGAACATTACAAACAACTCTGTACACACAAAGTTGACATCTTAGATGAAATGGACCAACTTATTGAAAAGCACAAACTACGACAACTCACCTAATATGTAATAGATAATTTGAATAGCATTATAACCTTAAGAGAAATGTAAATAACTTAACCAAATGAAATGTGTGTGCCTTATTTGAATCTTAATTCAAACAAATCTAGTAGAAAAAGATATACCATGCAAAGAGTAACCAAAGAAAGCTGATTTAGACCGTAAGGCAACATCATTTCTAGAAATAAGAAAGGTTTCATCATAATGGTAAAAAGTTTAATTTGCCGGGAATCTGTAATAACTCTAAAAAGATATGCATCTGATATAGCATTAAATAAGTAAAGCAAATTTCAAAATACACACAGAGAAAAAACAAAAATTCACAATCATTCTGGGAGATTTTTATACATATCTCTCAGTAATTGGTAATATAAGTTGACAAAAAATTAGTAACGATGTAAAAATTAGAGCAATATGTTTTAAAACATAGTCCTATTTAGACAATAAAGCTATCAATTGCAGAATTATGTGGAACATTTACAAAATTGATTTCATACTGGGCCAAAACCTGAGTATTATCAAATCTCAAAATATTTAAAAATTTTAAAATATATCCTCTAGTCACAATGCAATTATATTAAAAATCAGTAACTAAAATAGTATTACCAGAAAAATATATCATGTTTTAATATCTCAGTTGAAACCTGATTGAATTATAGATTCAATATAATCACAAAAGAAATTTATTTATTTTTTCTTTTTTTGCAATTCCACAAGTTGATTAAGAGTCATGTGGAAGCACAAAGGACCAAAAGACTACCAAGGCCTTTTCAAAAGAGAACAAAAATGTAGGTCTTGTCCACTAGAAATCCAGAATTATTACAACACTATGGTAATGAAGACTGGGTGGTGGTGGTGCTGGTTTAGACAAATAGATTCACTAAAGAGAATAGTCCCCAAACAGATGGACATATGGGCATCTGATTTATGATGAAGAATGGGGAAAGGATGAACTTCTCAGTCAATGGTGCCCAAAATATCCAAAACTTATTTTTTAAAAAGGTGTTCCCTCATAACTAATCAGAGAAATTCAAATGAAAACCACATGAGCCACTACTACACACTCATAAATTTTGCCAGATATTAAAAAATGATAAGCAAGAATGTGGAACGACAAGAACTGCTGGTGAAAGAGTAAACTGGTAAAACCGCTTCTTAAAAATTGGCAGAATCCAAAAAGTCTTAAAGATACATCTACTCTGATCAGCAGAACTACCGCCAGGTGACATCTTATAGAAACACATGCTCCTGTGGACTGTAAAATTACACATACGAGAACATTTATAGTAGCATTTTTCGTGATAGTTCTGTTAACGGTAGAATGTAAAAATATAGTGTGATATAATCATACAATTACATACCATGTAACAGTGAAAATAGATGCACTACAACTACATGAAAGAATATGAATGAATCTTAAATACATAATATTGAGCAAAAGAAACCAGACACTACAGAATTCATAGCACATGTTTTCATTTATGTGAAGCTAAAAATCAGGCAAAATTCACATATATTGTTTAGGAATGCCTAATAAATTGGCAAAACTATCGAGAAAAACAAGAGCATAAATATTATAAAAGTTAGAATAATGAGTACCTCTAGAATAATAAGAGAGAGAAGGAGTATAACTCCAGGGAGACATAGTATCAAGAGGGCTTCTGGAGTGAGGGTTGTGTTCTCTTCTTGTTTTGGGTGGAAGTCATATGGATGATCACTTTATGACGATTTGTTTTATGTGCTTAACTGTTTTATGCACTTTCTCTGTTTTGTAATAATTTATAATAAAATTTTAAATAAAATTATGCACATCCACTGATGTATATACATGCATATATATATAAACTTAAAGTCTATGATGATGACACCCTGAACATTCCCGATCTCGCCTGATCTCGGAAGCTAAGCAGGGTTGAGCTGGTTAGTACTTGGATGGGAGACATGTAGGAAGACCTGGTGCTGTAGGTGTAAAAAATAAATATAAATAAATAAATAAATAAATAAATAAATAAATAAATAAATAAATAAACTTAAATCCTTATATTTATAAAAAGAAAGTATCTGATGGATAAATAAGAAATCAACAAAATAGTTTTCTATAGTTGGAAAGGGAATGGTGTTTGAGGGGCAGGTATAGAAATAAAACTTCTCTTTGCATAATTTTTTATATAGTTTTGACTCATGTACAAACAATACATATTCAAAAATTAAATCTGAAAAGGGAAATTCCTGAAATTGGGAAAATAATGAAAAAAAAAACAACAAACCCTAAATATTTATCAAATAGATGACAACCACACAGAGAAAGACTTCAATTTGTGGCTATGTCTCTTAAGACTTTTCAATCTATCAGCTCCCCATCCTCAATCTGATTTTTTTTTTCCAATTGCAATTATCTGTTAAAGAAACCAGGTTGTTTTCCCAGCCATTTGGTTACATAGGAAAGATAGGATAAAGACTTAACTCTTTCCCTTTACTTATCAGTTTTTAAAATAACAAGTTGGTTGCCTAAAGTTCTCTAACATATTATTATTATAAATCTGTAGATTTAAATATGTCTGTTATATTTCAATTCACTGTAGTTTTTGTCTTTGTTGATGGTCAAATGTCTTTTTTTTCATCCAGTGGAAGCCTCTTTAAGTTGGCTTCTGAATCCTTTTGACACAACCCTGGTTATCTACAAAGGATCTTTAATTTTATTCAGTGCTTTTATTATTATTTGTAATAGTGGTATTGTTCCTTTGAAATTACTTTTTTTAAATATGATAGGATACAGCAAGTAACTGCGTTATATTGTTAGATTCTCAGTGTAAGAGAAATGAAATATAAATATAAATGCAATTAAGAAAATAAAATACTAATTCTAAAATAAATTTGAAATATAAATATGAACTCACGATTTTTACTCTATCATCTATTAATCATATACCAACATCTTCTTCTGTCTCTTGAATGGCCTAGAAACAATGTTATCCCAACAATAATGAGTTCTCACAGTGCCTAGATATTCTTTCTAATTTCCAATAAATTCTTGGAGAATCAACAAATTTCAGGTCTGAGGCAGAATGGTACAAAGTAAACCTGGCATACCTCATGCCAGAAATCAAGGAAGCTTTCTCATTTTGGAGGTATGTCAAAAGGACTCAGGAGCCACTCCAGTAGAGATTGTGAAAATTTGAATATTAGACAAAATCATGAAAGAAAGTAACTAGAGAAAATAATGGTTTTAAAATAAAATATTGTCCAATCACATCAAATCTATAAAAATCCATGTATCTATAATGATACTAAAATAAAAAGAAAGAAATAGTCCTTTGTCGCCATCTTAAACCAGCTCTTTTCTTTGTAAATTGGCAATTAAACATAAAAATAGTTTAACGTTTTCTTGCCTTTCCAGGAGAAGCTTTCTTTCAAATTCGCCTATTATTAGCTCCAGTTAATGAGAGAAAGCATTATTTTTACAAAAGAAGGCTAGCCGATACGTGTAGAAAGAACAATAGAGTTAGAAAACCACCCTTTTATAACACATAAAATGATGGATAATAGGCAATAATTATCAGTTGTGTTAAAATCATTAGAAAAATGGTTAACGAAGATTTCTGGAATTCATACAATGCCAAAATAACACCGCTAGATTCCTTTCTGGCCCCAAGGGAAAAACTAACTACTGCGGAGGAATCAGTCTTTATCCTTTTATCCAGTGGTCACTCTATCATCACTGACTGTAAATAATCAGATCCTGTGCATCCCCTGATATGCTGCAAAGAGAATTTGCAACATTTATGCAAATGCTTGAGTTCAATCTAGCCTTGAACTCTCAATTCCAGTTTATTGGAAATGCGAGAAATAGGGGACAAACTGTATTGTCACCATAAGGAAGCAATCAGAAATATCCAGAAGGCGAAACATTTGACAGGACAATGGGCCTTGACTTTTTCATACAGAAGGGTGAAGAAAAGAAATGATTAGTCTGGATTTAAAGATCAAAGACAAAACAACCAGGTCCTGGAATGGATCTGTGCTTTGAAAAAATAATTGTATAGACTTTTGAAGGGCAATGGAGGACATTTGATTATGAACTAGATATTAGACTTATGGAATTATTATTCGTTTTGTTAGTCGTGATAATCTTATTTGAGTTATGCATAAAGTATCCCGTTTTTCAAAGATTTATGCTGGAATATTTGACAGTAGAATGTCACGATGTGTGTAATTGATTCAAATACTTAAGAATATGAAAGTAAGAAGTAACGTGTGTATATGCTGATGGGAATGTGATGGAAATCATGCTGTTGAGAGGGAAGATTCTTTAGGAGGGAGGGGAAAATTGGTAGAGAGATGTCCTTGAATAGGCAAAAGGGCATGAGACCTAGAGCAGAAGTGGAAGGATCAGTCATAGGTAGGAGTACGGAAAGTTCATTTTCAAAAACAGGTGAGAATACAGAGAACACAGATGTTGGTAGGAGAGGAAATGTAGTGGTGACAGTCTGGAATTTCACTTCTGATTGCTTTGTTTTGTTCAAGAAAATAGGTAAGGTCAACAGCTGAGATTGAGATGAAGAAGGTTTCAAGAAAGGAGAAGCTGTGAAGCCATCAGCAAGGACAGTGGTTTAGTGGTCCTAGGGCAGTGGCTCTCAAATTTCAGTGCCCGTCAGAATCACCTGGAGGCTTGTTGAAACACAGACTGAGCACCTCCCCAGAATTTCTGATTCAGTAGTTCTGGGATGGGGCCTGAGAAGTTGCATTTCTAACAAGCTCCCAGGTGATGCTGATGCAGCTAGTCTGGGGGCCACATTTTGAAAATCACTGTGCTTTTATACAACTATAGTGCCCCCTAGAGGTTAGTGGTCATGCATTTCAATGAGAACAGTTATGGTGGAATGTTTTTCTCCAGATAAGTTCAGCTGCACAGGAATAGCTGAAAAAGAGGCAGAGAGTTGAATGAACCAGAGATTATGACAAGATCATCACAGATTTAGCTCCTTTTTACCATTCTGGACTTGGTTCAACAGCACCTTCCCTGACCATTTAATCTATCTTCCTCTTCCTCACCATCTTCTACTTAAACAGTATTTTTTTTTTCTCACAGAACTTTTTATTATCTGGGATTGTATCTATATTTGTTGTGTTGTTCGTTTTTGAGTGTTTCTGCTAGAGTTTATGCATAGTAAAAGAGGAATATTGATATTTTTGTTGTTGTTTACTGCTATGTTCCTAAAACCTAGAACAGTACCTGGATGTCATAGGTGCTCAATAAATATTTATTGATAAAAAACAAGAAAGGAAAAAAGGAAGGAAGGGGAAGAGAGAGAGGAAAAACAAATTACCACAAAAGAAACTAAATCATGGTATTAGTTTTGACTATAAAGAGAAAAATATTTACATAATTATAAAAACATAAACACAGTTCGTTAAAATTAATATAAATACATTGGTAAGATGAGAAGGGGAGGCTAGTTGCTCACCACCCCATTTCTTTTTCCTGAAGATTATGTTTTTCAAATCTCCTGTTTGGAGACTGGGTTATGGTCATTGATCTTGGGCAGTAAAGATGTACGCCGCTTCCATGTCTGGACATAAAACATCCCATACAATTCTCCATTCTCTCTCTCTCTCTCTCTCTCTCTCTCTCTCTCTCTCTCTCTCTCTCTCTCTGTGTGTGTGTGTCTGGCCTCTGGAAGGCGCTAGAGGACAATGGAGACATAAGATGAAAGAAACGTGGGTTCCAGAGTCACAGCTTTGAGGACAACAGTGTGGAGGCCTGCTCCCAAACACTGGACTTTGGGTGAGTTCAGAATAAATTTTTATTGTGTCGAGCCACTGAAATTCTAAGGCTATTTTTATTATGGCAAAAATGTCAAAAATGGATTCATTAGGAATTATTAGTGTATCGGACAGGGTCCAATCAGAAGAAAGAAATCACACATTAGTCTGAACATGGAAAATTAATATAAGGAATGATCAACTATAATAGAGAAAAGAGAATTCTAAAGAATACTACCATGATGAGGGAGAGAATCTGAATTCTGGAATAATTCTTCAGTTTACTAATTTGCTTTAAAGTGGTATTCATTTTGTTATTTATTCCACCTATAGAGTGTTTTTAAATAAATATTTCCATTTGCAAGATATCTAATCGGTTCTTTGTAATACATAAGAATTCAAAATAACATATACATCAATTAAAATAAAATTGACTCCAGGAGGGATCCGAGCTTCCACTCCAACCTGGAGGCAAAACGGCAGAAAAAGTGAAGAAATGCTAGTTGGCATTGTGCTTGACAGCCCTTAGTGTCAGTAGTGTGAAGTGTGGAGCTGAACTTGCACATTCACCCAGTGGCAACAAGGCCATGGAGTTGGTGCTCTATTTTCACTGGGGTGGCATCAACAGGGCCCGGAAGGTAGCTATATACACACACCACCTGTACCTTCATGCTACACCTAAACACAGTGTGTGCTAAAAAGAACAAAGGTAAAATAAGACCCAGAGTCTCACAACATAATACCCAAAATGTTCAGTAAACAAGAGAAAATCATTCATCATACCAACAACCACGGCAATCACAAACTTGAATGAGAAAAGACAATCATCAGGTGCCAACACTAAGATTACTCAGATGCTGGAATTATCCGATAAGGATTTTTTAAACAGCCATTACAAAAATTGCTTGAATGAGCCATTATAAACATTATATACCTATTAGTATAGCTAAAATTTAAAAGAATTTAGAACAACTAGAAGTCCTATCCAGTGATGGTAGGAATATAAAATGGTATAGCTAGTTAGGAGAACAGTATGACAGTTTCTTAAAAAGTTAAACAAATACCGACCATATGATCTAGCCATTCTACTTTAAGGTATTTTATTTACTCAAGAGAAATGAAAGCATATACCCTAAAAAGACTTATGTACAAATATTCGTAGTGACTCTATAGCTAAAAATTGGAAACAACCCACATGTCCATTGACAGATGAATGGATAAACAAACAATGGTATAAACAGCAATAAATAGGGAATGAACTATTGCCACATTTAGAAATATAGTTGAATCTCAATATAATTATGTTGAGTGAAAGGAGCCACACACGAAAAAGAATACACATGGCTCCATTTATATATAAGTTTTAGCTAATGCAAACTAAGCTAAAAAGACAGATAGCTGATGTGTGGTGGCCTGGGGAGGGAGATGGGTAAAAGGGAGGGATTAGCAAGGGCCACCAGAAAAGCTTTCTGGGTGGTAGATATGTTAATTATCTCATTTGTAGAGATTGTTTTCCTGATGTTCATATATGTTATAATTTATCATATTGCAGACTTTAAATATGTGCTGTTTATGATTTGTCAGTTACACCTCAATAAACTGTTTAAAATAAAGGGGAACCTCAAATTAAGCCGAGTAATTGAGAGTGACAATATGGCAAATTTCTAAACTTTGCAGGAAGACGGGAATGTATCTGCACTATCCATCTGAGGTTGGGGGTAATATGTGGACTGTCCTCAAAAACATGGCAGGAGAGTGCCACAATTAGCCTATTGCTAATTTTATAGTCAAGTTCACAGAGTGAGCCCATTCCAACAGGCATTCAGGCTAGCTTCCCTGTTCTACCTTCCTACTCCTCAGGTATCTTCAAGACTTATAATAACTTTGTACTAGGCACTGGCTGCATGGACATAATTTTATTTAAAGTAATCACTATAGATGCTAAGTGTTTTTCTTTTCTAAATGGGAGGTTATTAACAAGTCCTGTGATAATTTTGTTTTCTATTAATCTTGACTGTTTAGAAAAATGGTACACATGGAAGATTTGGGATTGGATTAATTTAACTTTGGAAGGGCTGAGAAAATGACACACAATCAGCAGAACTCACTCAGGTTTTAGGTGCTAAGAGAACCACAACTCTACCAGGACACAGCAGCAAGGCAAAGAGACAGGGGGAGGGGAAAGGGGAGGAGAAAGAAATTGAGGTGAGTGGGGGACAAAAGCTTGAACTTTGTCTTTCACATGTTAATTTAACTTAAAGATTAAATCAGGATTTTATTTAGAAATTAAATGGGGGAATGTTTTTGTATTATCAGAAATTATATTATATGAAAGATTTTTTATAATGCTGTCATCTCATAACTTCTGATAAACTAAATTGGAAAGGAAGCTTGGTGGTAATAATTACATCCTCTGAGCTCTGATTCTCTTGCTCACTTGCCCTTGGAAAATTCTCAACGTACTGCCCCAACCTCTCCAACAAAGGAATCTTATCTCTCAAAGCACCGCCCTGTTCGCCTCTTCCTTCATGAGACTCCAGGTATCCTGCCCTCTCCCCTCACCGCCACTCACAGGGCACAGTGTGCAGCAGATACTCCCACCACTGCCGAAGCGTGGAGTCTCCCATCATGTGGACAATGCGGCCAGCCAGGCAGCCCAGGATGTTATCCACAGTAGAGAAGGAGCGGCTAGAGCAGGACAGCGAGTGCCACACGTCTCGGTGGTAGAAGCCAGAGGGCTTTACAGACGGGAGCCCAGGACGGCATGGGCGTCGTGGGAGCAGAGCTATAAGAAAGGGAAAAATAGAACAGAGCTAACATTTATAAATTACAAAATGCCAGGCACTCTTCTATGCGCTTTACATGCATTATTTCATTTACTCTTTTACAAAAATCCATGAAGTACTAGTCTTATCTCCATTTACAAGTGGAGACACCGAGGCCCTGAATTGTTTAAGCAATTTACCTGTGATCAAGAATAGTGACTGGCAGAGATAACATTTTAAACCAAGAAGTCTGACTTGACAGCCCATATTATTAACCACTATGCTATACTGCCCTGGCAGTGGGGCTGGGGCTAAATTCCCAGTCAAGGAATAAAAGGAATAAAATCCTTCTAAGTCTATTAGCTCACCCCGACCCCCAGTATATGCCAGCCCCACTCACCCAGGCTGCTGTTCTCTAGGGCTCCCATTCTGATCTGGATTGGAGAAATGCCCTGAGGGAGCACCTTGTCTGTCACTTTCCTGGGGAAACACTAAGAGTGAACTTGAGGGAAGATGACCAGGTGAAGGCTGGAGTCCAGTATGAGCATATGATGTTTGATTTGTAATTTCTAATCTGCCTAAATCCAAAAAGAGTTTGAGGTATTTATAATACAATTAGCACATTTATAATTTGAGGCGAATACAATAAAGAGTCAGGGGAGTGGTTCCATAGTGAAGTGGTTAGCACGTCTGCTTTGCACACAGAAGGTCCTGGGTTTGCACCGCAGGTGGAGCCACAGACCATACCCCTGGTGGGCCAGCCTCCTCCTCCCCACCCCCCACTCCCCCATCCCGCCGCCCCCCTCCCCCCACCCTCCATCCCGCCGCCCCCCCTACCCCCCACCTCTCGCAGTGCGCCGAGTGCACCTAGGGAGTGCCTGGCACCAGGCCCGGGTGCACGCCACGATTGTGTGGGAGGGGACGCCCCACCTGCAGAGATCCAGTTTCTTAATGGGAAACAGCAACATCCATGAGTCAGGGTGGAAGCGGAGGAACGGGGGAATTAGAAAAAAAAGTCAGGAAAATGATGAAAGGAGAAATCTTGTCAAGAACCT
>NW_011918722.1:0-2369 GCF_000151845.1 Pteropus vampyrus | reverse complement strand
TCTTGTTCCTGAAACAGGGACAGGGAGTGAGGGGCAGCACACCGTGCCCTTTAAAGAGACAGTGCCCGGGTCCTCGCCAGCCAGCCTCACACCTGAGCCCTGAGCCCCTGACACGGGGTCACCTGCCCTCTCACCTGCCAATAAGCTACAGCTTGGCACTGCTCTCTCTCGCCCTGGGCAGACCCCTGCTGTTTCTGGAGACCCTCATCCGTGACAAGGGGACAGGAGCCTGCCCTCAGGGCCCACCTGCGAAATGCACAGGGTGGGTCTTGCTCATGAGGCCAGGAAGGTTCTAAGCATGAGGTGACCTGTCTTGGCCTGGCTGGAAGGGGGCCGGGCCAGGCCCACCTGAGCCCCACCGCACCTGGGCCCCACCGCACGTGAGCCCCACCGCACCTGGGCCCCACCCTACCTGAGCCCCACCGCACCTGAGCCCCACCGCACCTGAGCCGGTCCTCGTCCAGAAAGTCGACGATGTCGCTGCGGTCGTTTACGGTTCTCACGTACTTGTTCAGCAGATCCTGCTCCCTCTGCCGGTCCTGGGGCGACTTCAGACTCTCTGCCGGGACAGCCTGCCATCAGCGGGAGCCCTGCTGGCCCACCCTGCTCTGGATGCAGTGTCCCCACCCCCAAAACGTCATGCTCCTCCGCTGAGCAGGGGGTAGGGTCTTGGGGCATCTGGGGCAGAGCGCGTGGCCTATGGCGGGCTCTTGGCAACGCAGACTGAATGAATGATTGCACAAATACACGAATGACTCTATCAGAGGCTGAGTGTTGCTGGTCTGTCTCTGGGTCACCCCACCATCCTCACAAATCTGCCCATTTCAGGGATGTGGGAACTGCGGCTCCGGACAGAGGGGTTACTGCCAGCCCGCCGCCCCCCCCCCCCCCCCCGCCTGCAGCCACGCCAGCCCACGAGGCCTTCGGGGGCTGGGAGAGAGTGACGCCCCACTCCGCAGGGGGTGAGGCCCAGGCAGCGAGGCGGAGCCACGCACAGCCGGGAAGTGGGCAGCTGAGGCTCCAGGCTCCAGGGACGTGCGCCCAACAGCAGCGTCGGCCATCCCAACGGTGACCAACCTCCAACCCCGGGGCCGGCAGGAAGGCGCCCTGGAAAGCCCGCACCGAGCCCGCCTCTTGGACTGAGGCCCCGCCCCCCGCTGGCCGGGGCTGGGGTGCACGCACCCGGCTTGGCCATCAGCCGGCGCAGCTCGCCCTCCAGGTCCAGCTGCTGCTCCTCCAGGCGCTGGTCCCGGGCCCTGCAGAGGTGCGGAGGCGTGAGGTCGGGCTGGCCACCCACCCTGCGCCCAGCCTGCTTCCGGAGGCCTGCGGGCTGCGCCCCTCACTTGTACATCAGCTCCGACTCCAGCCGCAGCAGCAGCTGCTTCTCGTGGATGAGCCGGAACCAGTCCACCATGAGCGCGTCCTCCGAGGCGTCTGCGGGAGCGGGGAGAGGGGCCGGACTGGGCGCAGTGTCCCCGGGGAGCTGGCTGCGCCAGGGCTGGGCAGGGGGCGCCCGCCCACGGTGCTTGGGGCGTGAGGGGAGCGGAGGGCACGGCTCACCCCCCTCGGCCGCGCGCAGGCGCTTCTCCAGCTCCACGCCCCTGAGCTCCAGCACGTCCAGCTGTCCCTGGATGCTCTGCATCTGCCTCTGGATCTCTTCCTGGGGCACGTAGTCGGGATGCAGCTAGGATGAAGGGGTGATGGGTGAGGCCCATGCCCGGCCTCCAGGGCGCTGAGTTCCCCACCATTCCTCACCGCCCCCCCCTCCCCCGGCCACTCACTCTGACAGGAGAGGTCACTGCCTTGCTAGGTGGAGCAGGGACACCAGCAGGGTCCAAGGGCCTCCCTGGAAGAGGCACAGAACAAGTGTCCTGGACCGGGGTCGCCAGGCCCAAGGCAACCTGGACGTGTCCTGGAAGGGGGTCTGACCTCCGACAGCTGGACCCCCCACTCCACTATGTCCCCCGCGCCACCCCGGCTTCCCTACTCCATTCGGCAGGCCCCTGGGCAGGGCGCCCAAAGGCGCGAGCTCACAATCAGATGCAGCAGCACAGACGCCCCACCAGCACCGTCCTGGGTGCCAGTTGCCAAGAGCAAATACGCCATCATCGCCAAGTCTCTGTGACTCGCGTGCCAGGAGGAAGGGCCGGGGCCGGGTCCCACAGGCCCCCTGCCCACCTCAGGCCTGCGAGCTCGGCCGCCTCTGGGCGAGAGCGGCCCCTTGCTGCCCTGGCTCGCCCCTCCTCCCATGCCAGGCCTGATGACCTCCTTGTTTTGTCCTTCATGTCCCCACTGGGCACCTCTCTCAGAGGAGCCCGCCTCCACCTGCAACCCCAGCAGAAGTGGGGTGGTGGGCCCGGGCTGACCTG
>NW_011918721.1:0-1070 GCF_000151845.1 Pteropus vampyrus | reverse complement strand
TTTCAGGAGAATGCTTTCAAACATTTTCTTTTTCATTTTGAAAAGGAGCTGCAGGTGGCCTCCCCCAGAAGGCCTTCGCCAGCATCTGACCTTCTACCCAGGCGCCTCCCCAGTTCACACCAGGCAGCCGGCCTCTCTCAGAGCTGCCTCAGCAAAGCCAGTCCCAGCCAAGCGGAAAGAGCATTTGCTGAGTGAATAACGGACGGTCGCAGTGGGTCCAG
Organism: Pteropus vampyrus; assembly: GCF_000151845.1. Taxonomy (NCBI): domain Eukaryota; kingdom Metazoa; phylum Chordata; class Mammalia; order Chiroptera; family Pteropodidae; genus Pteropus; species Pteropus vampyrus. Next base: position 849 of record NW_011918721.1, on the reverse strand, counting down.
GGTGGGGACAAGGGTCCCAGCAAGGCAGGGCCCCGCCTCCAGCTCATCCCGATCACACCAAGGTCCGGCGGCCCGGCAGGACCTGGGGGTCCCAGGCGTCCTGATGCGGGTCAGCCCCTCCTGCTCAGTGCCCCGGGGCTGCCGCCTCACGGTGCCGGGACAGGCTGGGGGCGGGGCAGCACCACACACGAAGCCAGACTCCCCGCTCCCCGCTCCCCGAGCTGGCGGGCAGGTCCCAGCACAGTGGGGCCCCCGGGGCAGCTCGCAGGCCCTCTCTCGGGGAGACGGGCGGGACGTGCGGCTGTGGCCCGAGCCCAGGACGCGGGCCTGAGTCACGGCCTGACTAAACCGGCGGGGGCGGCCGGGCCCGGGCTGCGGCCCAGCGCCTCTTGGCGGACGGGCGACCCGAGGCCATGGCGGGGCGGCCTCCAGGGCCACGGCGGGCTGCGCTCCTCCCCGGGGCCGCGGTCCTGGGGCTCGGGCCTCGGCTCCCCGTCGCGGTCGGGGCGCGGGCGGTGGGGGGACACTCACATGAGGTCGGGCCGGTGGCGGTGCAGGATGGCGCAGAAGGCCAGGCCGTCGCGGAACGACGTGGTCATGTTGGTGATGCTCACGTCCCGGTAGCCCTCGCACTGCTGCCGGCACCACTGCTGCAGCGCCTTGATGGCGGCCATGCGGGCAGCGCGCCGCGCGGCGCAGGGTCCCGACCGCGCCTCCCGATTGCCGCGGCCCGGCCGCCAGGACCAGGAGCCGGATCCGCGAGCTCCGAGGCCGAGCAGGAGCAGCCGTGCAGCCAGAAAGCCGGCGGGAGTGCGGCGGGAGTCCGCCCGCCGGCCCGCTCATCCACGC
>NW_011918720.1:0-1936 GCF_000151845.1 Pteropus vampyrus | reverse complement strand
TGCGGGCAGCAGGACTCCGCAAAGCGAGCCCCTGGCTCATGACTTCCAGCCCCCCGATGCCAGGGGCACAGAGCAGGGGCGGGGCCCAGGCACGCCCATCCACACGCGCCCACACGCCAGGGCCTCAGACAAGGACGCGCCCGGCGGGGAGGACTGTGCGGGCCGAGACCGCCAGCAGGACCTGGGGTCAGCCTCATCTCACCTGACGCCCACACCCGCCCCCCCCTACCTATGTCATCGGTCACCACCCTGGGCCACCGTCTCCTCTCCTGGCCTAGAGCAGTTACCTTCATCGACGATGATGGCGAGGCGGCCGTCCGGGGACAGCCCCACACACTTGACGTTGTACCGAGTGGCCAGGGGCAGAGTGTTGGACTTGTTGCTGAGAGAAAAAACCAGAGCCATGCAGTTGGCCTCGTGTCATCAGAGGGGAGGCTGGGCTACCAGCCCGCCTGCCACCATGACACGCCCCTCCTGTCTGGTGGCACCGCTGAGCCAGAGCTCATCACTAATCCTCAATCCCTGCTGAAGGGACAGGAACTAAGACGACGTCCCAAAACCTCAGAAATGGGCTTTGGCGACGTCGGCTCTGCCTCTGGGCCCGCATCCCAAGAGGATTCTGCGGACATGTGAAGCCGGACACCGGGGAACACGCCAACTGCCCGACAGAAGGGACTAACCACAGGGACAGCACGTTGACGAAAAACTGGTTTTACAGAAATTGGAAAATGTGCAAAATGGAAAAATAAGTAACGTTAAAAACAAGTAACCATTGGGTTAGATTCGGATTTCATTCTTTACTTTCCAAATTTTCTTCAACGAACGTCGACTGCTACTCTAGAGAGCCCCTGTCAGATGTCGTTTAAACAACAGACAGTAACGACCGCGCCAGCAGCCGGCCCTGGGCACTGTCCTAGGCACAGTGAGGCCTGCAGAGAGGGGCAGGGGCCCAGGCAACCTCTGCGACAGGGGGCTCTCCACAGGCCGCAGCGGTCTGGGGGTGACGGCCGTTCAGGAGTCCCGCCCTTCAGAAAGGAGCGCGGCCGGTGCTGGGTCAGGACACTGGGAACGGAGCGCGGAGCACTGCGCCACCAAGCGGGGTCCAGGGTGCTTCCACGCCCCCAGTGCCCTGCCCACAGCTTAGCGAGTGACCCGGGACATCTGCCTTGAAAGGGACAACACGAGCTTTAGCTCAGGAACTAGAGGCAGAGGCTGGGACGCCACGGCCACCTCCACTACGGACCCGCCGACTCCACAGAACCCTGTGACCGTAATTAACGGGGTCCTGTAAGAGGAAACTGAAGAAGACACTGGATTTCTACAGGCGAACGACAATGCTCATGACTGTTAGCACCGCTGCAGCACACTCACTTTTTAAGGTCGAACACAGTGATTCTATTTCCCACGGGGCTGATGACTGAATTTCCATCGCATGTAAAGTTCAAGTTGCCACGCCGATACACCGTCCCCAGCAAATTTGAAAACTGGAAAGAAAACAGAGTCTCAACTCCAGAAAAGAGCTAAGTGAGGCATCCGGGCAAAGAGGTGGCTCGGAGCCCTGCAGGGTTCCTGACCCTCCTGGGTCCCTCCGGGCATCCCCTGGGACGCTTCCTGGGCACCCACGTGGCCCAGCCCTGAGAAGAGGAAGGAGAGCCCCCGGCGCCCGCCAAGGGGGGGCAAGGGGAAGCCTCCGGGGACAGGAGGTGTTTGCCGGGTGGAGGGGAGGACAGGACCCACGCATCAGGGAGAGAAGCTGCAGCAGTAGAACAGGGCTCCAAGGGCACCTTGGGTTCAAGGCGTCCTGAACAGAGGGGCTGCCGGCATCGCACTTATCAACTCGTTCATTGACCGACCGCCACATGTGAGTGCTGCCTGGAGAGCTGTGTGACACAGTCTCTGCCCCCAGTGCCCTCGGTCTGCCCAGAGGCCAGGCACT
>NW_011918719.1:0-2128 GCF_000151845.1 Pteropus vampyrus | reverse complement strand
GCCCCCCTTCGCAGGCCGCAGCCGCACCCATGGGAAACGTCCACGGACAGCGGCGTGTGGTAGCGGCCCTGTATCACGTCGGGGCGCCTCGGCGTCTTTCCCAGCGGCTCTGCTCCCAGCTCCAGGATGCCATCGAAGCAGCTCGCGATCTTGGGTCTGTGTGGGATGGGAGGGGGTGGCGGCGAGACCTTCCCAGAAAGGAGATCCGGGTGTCCCCTACCTCCCGAACCCTGTCGCGTGCCCTTGGAGACAAGCATCACCCAGCGAGGGCACAAGCCGCGCCCGAGGCCACAGGGTGAGGCCTGAGCCGCAGCCGGCACTTGGAATGCGATCCCGCAGGCGCTGCACGGGCCCGCCCGCCCTGGCCCGGCCCCGCCCCCGCCGAACCTCGAGGAAGCTGGTGTAGTCGTTCTCCAGCCGCGCCCACACCTCCGGTGCCAGGAGCGGGGGCAGCGGCTCCGTGGACAGAGTCAGGTCCGGGGCGCCCAGGAAATTAGGACTAGAAGACAGGCAGGGGGCTGATGCGGCGGCGGCTGCCCCACTCCCCTCTGGCCGGGCTCAAAGCCTGACGTCATCACCAGCCATTACCGGAGGGTCCCGGACCGGGGCCTCTGGTCACACACACCGCGCCGCACCCCGCCCTCCCGGCTTCTGTGCCAACCCCACCTCGCCCCACAAGTTTCTCAATGCTGAATGTCCTGGCGCTCTGGCAATCGGCAGGGTACATAGAATACACAAGGACGGCTGTGTAGATGGACCTCGCTCTGCCAGGCTGCCTCTGAAGTGACCTCTACCCTCACAGTCGGGGCACACCCAAGACTGAGCTCTAAGCGCCCCCAGCACCACGCAGCTCAGGGAACTGCCACTATCCAGCCCACACCAGGGAAGCCGAGAGAGGGGCACACAGCAAATTGTGCCCAGGACTATAGGTACCCTCTCCCCACTGTCTCTCCGGCCCGTGCGGCTGGGGAGCGCTCACACGGGAGGTAATCCACCCCACGACACCGCAGGCGGAACGGCCTGTGCTCTGCGGCCGGGTGCCCGTCCAAAGGGGAGAGCAGGGGCGAGATCCAGCCCAGCCAAGCCGCTGTGAGCGCGCGGTCGTGTTCTGCCTGGACTGGCGCCCTTTTCTTAATTCGCCCAAAGGCACCTTGTGGTCTGGCATAGGCTCTCTAACGGGGCTCCACACCCTCCCCCACGCTTTCCAGCTTCAGGAACCAGCGCCTCGGTGCCCCTTAGAAAGACTGTGGCGGGAGCGCACCCTGACCGAGAACCGGGAGGAAAGAACGTCAAAGGCACCGGCATTTTTGACGGCCAATCAGCCGCCCTCTCCCAAGGAGGAAAGGGAGGAGCCCTGCGCTCCTCAGGGTTTCCGAAGGCCTCCAGGTGAGCAGTGCCAGCCCTCCCTGCTGTCCACGGTGCCCTGGCTGAGACCTCACCTGCCGTAGACATTGGCGGCCCAGTCCAGCAGGATGTACAGCTGCTCGCAGCCGCGCGCGTCGTGCGCGAGCTCCTGGAGGCGCTGGGCCACCGCGCTGTGGAAGGCGCGCAGGTAGGCCTCCCACGCCGAGAAGCCGGCGGCCACGTAGGCCGGCTGCACCTCCAGCTGCACCTTCTGCAGGTCGCGGCGAACCAAGCCGCCGAGCTCCGCCAAAAGCTGGGCCAGGCCCGACGCACCCCCCGCTACCTCCGGAGCCTGCCCCGCGCCCGCCTGCTGCACACGCTCCTGCGCGCTCCGCCTCACGGCGTCCTCCCAATGCTGGCGCCAGCGGCGTGGTGTGCGCAGGAAGTCGCCGTCGGCAGGGGACGTCGGGTGGGCCTCCTCTTCCGCGCGCACCACTTGGGCCAGCTCCGCCAGCGCGGCCGCGTCCACGCCGTCCGGGCCCAGCGTCTCGCGCACGATGGCGGCTATCTCCGCGGCCAGCCCGTCGTAGTGCAGGCACACGTCCATGGCGCGCCGCGCGAAGCCCGTGGGGTCCTGCTCGAAGGTGTGTGAAGCTTTCTCCGCCACTAGCCGCGCCTCCAGATGCTGCAGCTGTTCGAAGGCTGTCAGCAGCTTTCGCTCGGTGATGAGGTCCGCCACGGATTTGCCTTTTTGCAAGGGCGGGCGAGGAGAGGGGCGGTGAGG
>NW_011918718.1:0-38044 GCF_000151845.1 Pteropus vampyrus | reverse complement strand
CATGTTTACCTCAACTCTTACTCCTTTCTTCTGCTGGACATAAGAGTATTTTCCCTTAGGTATTATGGGCAAAAAGCCAGTAGAGGTGAAGAAAGGCAGTTCTTTTAGCTGATCCTCTAGGGCATCACCAGACAGGGCAGGTCAGCATACAGAACCACGCTTTGTGAGGAATCAGGTCCTTTCTGCTCCCTACAGTAGCAGCTACTTGATCTGGAGTGTGCTCAGCCTTCTTCAAGGCACCACCAAATTGGGAAGCATAAGGCCCCCTTTATGTTTGTTCTACAGAAATGTTGCATTCATGGTTTCTCCTTTTCAGTTAAGTTCAGATATGAGAATTTGACATTGTGCAGTACATATGATGTACACATGATTTAAAGTGTAGCATAGTGAATAGAGTCAATAATATTGTAAACTGTCAGGTGTTTCCGAGACTTATCTGAGTGATTACTTTGTAAGGTATACAAATGTCTAATCTCTAGGTTGTCTACCCGAATCTAATATAATATAATATGCCACTGTAATTGAAAATTTTAAACCATTTTTTTAATCATAAGGTTTGGCTACGGGCATGGAATTATGAGTGCTTAACCTAAAGGTTTGAGAACACCCATTTCAGCCTGAACTTTCTATGCAAAATAAAGATATATCATGGAACAAGGGTCCCTGCTCTTTTGTTCCCGTGAAATTAGTCATAGAGTTCAAGATTGAGAAAAGGACATTAGTGGACATTGAATTCAACTTTCTCTTTTCCAGATATAAAAATTGAGGCCACAGCTATGACAAACATAGTTTTGTGCTCATAATTATGAAAACTCTGATTCTTATTTCTTTCTCTTTACACCGTACCAGTCCCCAGTGACATCCTGATGAGAGTCCTTCAGTTTGTTTATGGGGTATAACAATTGCACCTCTTCTGACAGGTTAATGTGTGGTCTCAAAAAGATTCACCTCACATCACATGAAAGAAATATCAGATTAATGTATGCATGCATGACCACAGAGTTTATCACCTGCACTCACTGAGGCTTTAGTCCTGGAAAAAGGAAAACAGACTCAGAATGGACTAACTCCCAGAGATGACATGGAGCGAGATATCTGTCCAGTGGGCCCTGAGCAGCCCGGGAGACTTGAGGTCAGTGAACTATAAAGAAACAGATTGAAAGGATGTACATCTTCTTCTTCTCCTTCACAATTTCCCAACAGGTCTTATGTTATCATACCAGTTTGTAAAGCACTTAATTATTAAACCAAAACACAGCTACGGAAAGCTTGTGAAATGTCAATGTGCAGCTCAATAATATGTCATAAAATGAGCACCATGTAACCATTAGTCTTGTCAAGAAAATGAAATGTCAGATGCGGCTCTCCAATCCACTTCTTTCTGAGGATAGGCACTGTGACTTCTATCACTGCAGTCCAGGATTCCCCTGGTTCGGACTGTTGCCAACAGAATAATTCAATGTGAACCCCTAAGTGTCTGCTTTATTTTGCTCTTTTTTTTTTTTTGAGATTCATCTGTGTTTTGAGTGGAGCAGGTATTCATTTCCTTCTCCTTTTCTTTATGGTGTTTCACCCTAGTCATATGTAAGAAGGTGTCCACTCTGATATGGGTGGACATCTGGATGTTACAGGTTGTGATTATCACAGATGATGTTGCCTTGAAATTACAGCTCTGTTTCTTGGTTCACGTGGGCCCCGATATCTGTTCAGTGCTTTGTTAATAGTGGGCATCTCTTTCATTTTCATTTATAGGTCCTGGGATTCCTGGGACCTGTATATTGTGCTTATACTTCCAGCCATTTTATAGTTGGCAACAAAGAGGTAAGTGAAAAATGGAAATCATTGTCTCTGCCAGAGTGAGAAATGTGAATGTTTATTTTGCTATGTTAGCAAATGCGTCTATGTTAATTTCTACAACAAAAATTTATCTCAATTTTAGTTGCAGTGAGAAACAATTCCTGCTTCTATTTCAAGTGCGTAAATATATAGTGCACACACACATGTATGTCATCTATATTTTTATGAGATATTATGTGTGTCTATGGCAAAATGCAGAAAAATGCAGATTTTGAAGTTCCTTTCTGGCTCTGCCACTTAACATCATCATAATTATTATTATCATTAATACATGATAATAAAATGTGTACTAACTTATGGGTCCACCATCAGAATCAGATAAAATAAGTGAAATGCTTTGAAAAAGGCTTAGCTCATGAGTAAATATTTAATGTATGCTGATGGCCATTGTGATACATGCATATTATAACGGTTATTGTAGATCGTGTGTATTTAATCCTAAGCTGCTCTTGTGGTGGTAATTTTCAGATGAGGAACAGTGTGCTGGGTTCATTGTCTCTGTTCCTTGCCCATGTTCCTTAGAGTTGTAAAGAGGTTATTGGGATTCAGACCCCAGTCTTCCTCATTCAAAGCCCATTCTTGATGTCTATGCGATATCGTTTTACTTAAAGAGACTATCTTGAGCAGCAAATACAGGTACAAGTTTCCACTTCCATAAGTTTCTCAGAGAAAAATAATAAATGATTTAACATTTTTTCAGAAGATTAATAAAACAGTCAAAATGAGCTAATCTCAGTTCTGTATATTGTATAACATAATTAATAGTCTGTTTATTTTACACAACTCGATAGCATGGGTAGAAATCTGTTTCTCCAACAAAGCTCATGAAAAACTTGGGCCTGTGTCTGGGTAGAGAGCAGTGTCCAAAATCTGGGACTCAACGGTGAGATGCTACTTCAGAACCATGGAGAGCACCTGGGACCCTCACCCCTTTCTTGAACAGCTATTTGCAACTCTGTGCTTGGGTCATGTTAAGGTCAAGTTTCGGCATTTGTGTTTGTTCTTAATCAAGCATGCAGGTGGAATGATAGTTAAGACTTAGTGGAATGGATTTCTCATCTTTTCCAAAAGTCAGCTTTTGGTCTTTCTTTCGCAGGAAGCCTTGTGGACTCTACTCATTGAGCTGTGGTTGGCTGTAGTCATAGGATGTCAGAGTTCACCTACGACACAGGAGATCATCTGCCCGCCAGTGACTGTCCTGATTTCATCTGTGGAGTGCATTATCTCCTTGTACGTGGCCACCGTTGCATTTTGGTGTCTATTTCAGCTGTCCCGGAACGTTCCCTGGTGTCTAAACCCTTTCCTGTTGTTCATGTGAGTAATGAGTAATGGATGTCTTTTCTTTAAAAGTAAGTTTCTGTGCCTGCTAATAGTGTTAACTAGTGAATAAGTCCAAGGATGATGAATTCCTTGCACGGCTAGAGCTAGAAGAAAGCAAAGGGATTATCACCAGTCATTTGGCTGAACAACAATTTGCACCAAGTATTGCGGAGTGCCAGTGTGTTAAGAAATACAGAATTAGTGAAGGGGCGTCGTACTCAGATAACTCCACAGTGCGTTTTGGAGGTAAATCTACATCTTCATGATAGAGTACCAGGAAGAGAATAATATGTGTTGCCTAAGAGACTGAGAAAGGCTTTGCAGCAGAGCTAACGTCTGAGCTGGATCTGATTTGGGGTGAGTAGGGTTTCATCCACCTCATCAACACTGACACAGAGATAGTAGGAGAGAGAGAATTCAAACAGTGATGTGCATGTGTATGATTTGTAGGTTGGCAACATGTTTACTATGAATGGTACCCAGGGATGGTGAGAATGTAAGGAACTGAGCACTCTCCCAAGTTGTCGGTGAAAGTATTAAAAGTCTCAGACCCAGTGAGTCCATAATCTTACTGCTGCATGCCTCCTATATCGGATTCCTTGTCCAAGTAGGAAAATCCACATTTAAGGTGTAAGTCACTGGCAGAATGCTATAATTTGCTTAATGTCACTTTGGGAAAAGAATACACATGTAGATATAGTAAGTCTCAAAGGCCAAGCAGAGTCAAAGTCTTACTACACATACACTGGACCTTTCAACAAAGCTACATCTGGGGAGGTACAATAGTAGCCCAGCTAATACTAATTGTTTGATTTTAACAAGAAATACTGTTTATATACTAATGTTATTGATTCATTATAACATGGATAGCTTTTATTTATTTATTTATTTATTTATTTATTTATTTATTTATTTAGCACTTACCAATCAAACTTCTAAATAAAGCTCATTCATATATTTGTTGGAGGAGCTGGCATCAGATTTCGTGTGGATGGAGAAACTGAAGAAGATAGTTGTTCAGATTACCTTTCCAGAAATACATATCGCTAGAATTCATAACTAGACATTCATATTAAATATTGGCTGTTGAATGACAAAAAACTGGAAAATATTACATAGTTTTCAAAAATAAATATTTACACTCATACCTATAGAAATACACACAGACACACCTACACACACTTTTTGATCCAATTTTACAGGCAAAAGCACTCTAGGAAGTCACAGTGAGACAATTTGTCCAATTCATTTTTATGTTTCATTAATACACTGCTAAACATAACCTTTCAAAATAAAGTGTAAATAATTTATTTTAGAGAAAGTCATGAATAGGGTTATGCACCTACTGCAGCAGTGCAGTAAAGAGAAATCTCAGGGTGCGGGGTTTTACCAGGAATAAAGGGCACCTGGTTCAAGTCTGAACACAGATTCAGGCAGCATGAAGCAGAGAGTTTTCCCCAAGTAAGTGGAGTTAGTGTAAGAAATGCTAAGCTGAAGGAGCTGTGATTAGGAATCTATGAGAGAAGGTGCAGGTTGTGTCCGTTACAACTGCAATATGTGACAATACTAATTACACAGTCTAGTAAAATACATCTGAAGAAAATTTTCATGGACCAAGTATGTGGCCAGGTAAGATGAGCCATAACTTTGAGCATGTGGCAGATTAATTGTTTTTAAATGTGATATGTAAAACTATTTCCTCAGAAATGCCCAGCGCTGATATTTCTTCACTGTGTCTAATCACTTGCCTTGGAAGTCTTACGGAAAGAAAAAGTTATGCAATGATAATAGCAAATAGAATGTTGGATAAACATACAAAGAAAGTATGAAAATGGAATTATATTTACAGAAAAAATCAAATTCTATACAACAGTTTAAAATAATGGAAGTAACAAAAAATATTATTATGTAATAAAAATAAAATGGAAATAATGGAAGCATTGACAGAATTTGGGAGGTGTGACAGCAAAGTCATGTATTTGGTTATCAATTATTACCAGACCTCGCAAATAGGCCAAACATATAGATATATCTAAACATGATGGATCAGAATTATGGCTTAAAAGGAAATTTTACAAGTTATAAATCTGAGCAGCAGGCACATTAAACAATAATGGTGGAGCTAATCAGAAATGGGTGATACAGACGATGTGAAGATACATTTTCTGTGCCCAAAGTCTTCAACATTAATGGAATATCAATGCAGAGAGAGAGGTTTCAAGCCAGTTATTTAGAGTTTGAACTTCCTATGAGAATTAGAAACAAAAGTAATTGAAAATGGTCAGTGTGTTAGGTGAGTGTGTGTGATAGGAAACTTTTCTTTGCATTCTGTACTATTCAGTACCATTTGATTTGTTGCAAAACACCATACACAAGTGTATCATCATATAACTTAAATAGTCCCCACGACTAACTGACTTGTCTCTGGTTTCTGTGCAGCTGAGTTGCCTGTGCTGGGCCCTTCTGAACAGCACAAAGGAACAAATCGATTTAGATGAGGAAGGGAAAACACAAGATGAAACTTATGGTGCTGTTGAAGCAGGTATATCTGGTTGTCTTTGGTTTTCATGTCTTGGTTTAGCGACTTTCTCTGCTGTCTTTTTCATCTTCAGAGAAAGCTATTAGATGTAACACACAAACTTTGAAAACATATCCTCTTCAACAACCAAGAAAAGTTGTTCGATATCAAATCCATCTGTTTGTCAGCCTGTCTCTCAGTCTGGCTGTCTGTCCTTTTGTCATCCAGCCATGGATATGTTTGCGGGCTCTAAGGTGATATTGAATTCCAAGGCTCCTGTTCCTAGTCTCCTATCAAGAGTTCAACACACTAATCTTGTCTCGTGTGATAAAGTATCCGGCTCACTTTCTTCTCCATCCTAATTTATCCCTTATCTTCCAGTACACCCTCCATTTCTGTCAAGCAGATTTTGTCCCTTACCCCCACATATAAAAATCTCATTAGAATAGATCAACCACCACCTGAGACAAAAGAATGTACTTTCTTTAACACTTAGTTAAATCTTACTTTATAAAAATGTGACCAGCAGCCTCTCCCATGGCTCTGATTTCCAGTATTATTTTGAAAGCACTGGCTACTTCTAGTAACTCGCGATGTTTTCTTCTACTATACACTCATTGTTTTATTGAATTGGGTTTGCTTTTGCTTTTTCAATTGAAGGCAGAATACATGCTTTCTACTTCTATTGTTTTATTATTTGCATGCTTGTGAGTAACAGTGGCCTATAACACTCCTTGCAAATGCTTAGACTTAGCCCGGTCATGGTAGTAAGGTGAACATGTTCTCATGGAATGAATTGGAAATATGTGCATTTCAACCTGATGGAAATCTTTCAATAATATTGAATTGGTGCATCCGTTATAATTGTGTTATTTTTCCATAATACTATTAGAGACTTGTGCACACACACCTGTGTTTGTGTGTGTTGTATGTGAGAGAGAGATGAATACTTATGAATATTATGCTAGTGACTTGAAGGAAATCTCCTTCTTTTAGAGATGAGACCCTGAGAATCACAGAGGCCAGATAATGACAGCAAAGATTTGGGGATTCAAGTCCTGGATTCATTTCTAAGCACATTTCTTCCCAGCAGCCATGATTTCATTTCTCATGTATCATTGAACTCTACTAGAAGACACTCGTCCTCTTTGAAATGGTTCTTTATGTTTCTTGAGTATGTTGTGTTTTCCTGGTAGGTTCTTGAGCAGAGCTGCCTATCAGGCAAGGACAAGTGTCAAGTGAAGGCCACTTTCCTCATGTGTGTTCCCGAGCTGCCACCAGCATTACTCGTCGTGACACCAGAGATTCCCAGTGTGTCCTGTACACAGGGAGGATCCATGTCCCATTTCTTTCCATTTATCATTCTAAAGAGTGTTTGAACATGCCTTAAACTATTTAAATGAGAAATCTGTTCCATATGGAAATAAAGCTGAATTTCTGCATAAAGGAACAAGCCGTGCAGGAATTCCGAGGCAGGACTACTTGGCTATTTGATGCTCTGCTCACCTAGTTCTTTTATGTCCCTGCTTGTTTCTCATAGACATTTGCCTCTGTGTGTCCTGTTTTTGTGAGTGGCTCAGGATAAGGCAGAGGGCATGGGAGAATGAGGTAGAATTGGGCAAATTCGAGTGGGTGATCTGTGGTGGCAGCTCGGTGATTTTGCAGACTGACGAGGTCCTGAACAAACACTGGGAAGCCTTGGATGCTCTGAGGCATGTTTAGAAGTCAGACAAATTTTGCTTTGGAATCAAGTTGTTTGAAGAACTTTATCTATGTCAGTTGGGAGTAAGCACCAGTGTTGAAAATGTTTCTAAGTGTCAACCTTTTCTTATTTTAAAGAGGGAAGAAATTAGAATTCTTCTTAGCCAATCTACGCTGGTGATTATCATTGGGCGAATCCCTGGAGTACAACTGGGTAAAAATATAGAAGAGTATTTTTAAATGAAAATAAGTGGATGTGCTTAGTGTTCTGTATGATTCTTTATCAATATTTGGTATTTATTTTGATAATTTTATTGATTAAAACAACATCAAGGTTTAATGAAACTGCCACAGAAGTGAGATGTCATTACACTGGGGCAGGAAGCCGAATTGTCCATCACAGGAGACACTTCCTGGATGTGGGATAATGACCCTGGATGAAATGTGACTGTTCAATGGACTGACTTCCTGCATGAGTGGATGTTTTCTTTCTGGAGTCCTGTGTTCCTGGGAGAACTTATTTCCTTGCTGTTTATCTGAGGAATGGGATCAGCTCCCTCTGTTCGCTCTAATGCTCTAGTGGTCCTCAGCCCAAGCAGACTCTGCCCTTTGGTCAGGGCCAAGGTAGCTAGCTACTTGTAGGATATGAGATGCTTATGGATAGCTTTTGGGGCACAGATGGGACAGACTCCCGGTATGAATATTCTATAGTGATCAATCATTCAAAGTCAACTCTCCAAGACTGGGCCCAATGCGTTTGTCTTCTTGAACCTACACCTTACTCTGTGTTTACTGACTGCAGGTCGGGCTTGTTCGGCTCTGATCACTGACTCTTCTTGTCGGAATCCCTCCTCAGAGAAGGTGGCCTGTGTCAAACATTGTGAAGTTGTGTACTCTGCTACATGAATTTGGCTGCCATATGTATACAAAATGCTGCTGCTGCAACTGGTACCCGATTGTGAGAAAACATTGATTCTGGGACGACATCAAAGGGCTGTCTGTAGGTGGGCCATGCAGAGGCGTGGAGATGAAAACCTCATAGCCATAGCTTTTGCCTTTTGAGTTCCCAGGATAGCGAGGACTGATGTTGTAGCTCATGTTGGCCTTCTTAGAGCTCCCTGACCACCATCATCAACAGCACCAGCACGTCGTCACCACAGACATTTGACCAAGGACTGTAAGAGAGCATCACTGAGAGACAGAGCTCCTTCGAGCTTGCAGGTAAGAATCCCGGCTTCTACCTGGAATTCCTCTGCACACATGCAGATGTAGTTGTGACTTAAAGCCCTCTTTCCGTGGGATACAAGAAAACAAATCATAGTGTTGCAGAGTGAGCAAGGGGTATTAGAGAGCATTTAGTTTGTCTGTGTCTTTATCCAGATGCAATGATTGGGATATATTCAAAGGAAAGATTTGCTTTTCATTCTTTCCAATTCCCTGATTGTCTCATATTTTTTCCTTTCTAACACAGCCCCAACTACATCTTCACAAAGCTTTATCAGTTTTTTGTTGTTTTGTTTTGAAGGACATAGAGTTCTCACCATTTAATGTGGGTTAATGAACTGTCTATAAATTTCTGTGCACATCACATGGAAGAGATAAGAGGTGAAGCCATCCACACACTCCACAGATGAGTTCATCCGATGCCGTCATTCAAGAGAGGCCACATTAAAAAGGAACAATCTCAAGGAAAAGACTAATTCAAGAAGGCGGCTGCTAAGATAGTCATGTCAAGAAGGGGACCCTGAGCAGTCAGGGGGCTCTGAAGTCAGGTAGGCAGTGCTGGAGCGAAGGCAAGCAACAGAAATAATTGACAAAATAGTCTCCTTTTCCGCGATCCTAATTTTCAGGAAAATGCCTACGGTTAACCTTTCATGAAATTTTAAAACACCAAAGTATAACACATTTGTAGAAAAAATAGAAAATGTAAGTGTACAGCATACTGATTTATCACAAATAGACCACCTATGTAAATGCGAGTCAGGTCCAAAAATGGAAATTGTCAGCCACCTAGAAGCTCCCCTTGGCTTCCTTCTTTTCAAAGTCAACCAGTGTAACTTCTCACAATTTAGCCATTTCCAGTTTTGGACAATTATTAATAAAATAACCCTTTATACATTCCTTGATGTCTAAGTTATTTAGCCACGATCTATTTCTGACATTCAGCCACATTGCTGTCTTTACTGTGGTTCATTCATTTTCCTGTATTCTAACATCTCATTGTATAACATGTGACCGTTTATCCTCTCTGTTGATGGACATTTGGCTGTAACATTTCAGCCTGTGTCACATGGTGCACATGTACATTTCTATGAGTGATATTGCTAGAAATGTACATCTCCTTCGCTGTCAGTTTTTTTTTAAAACTTATTATTTCAGGATAGCATGGAATGTGAAAGAGATCTAATTAGAAAAGTGGTTTTATTGGGACTATTGCAAAATTTCCTCCTAATGTGTAAAACTGGTAAGATTTTTAAATTAAATTTATAGAGATGACATCGATTAATAAAATTACATAGGTTTCGTGTCCAATTCGCTAAAATATGCTATATATAAATATTGGATTTTTTTTGCACATTTCTTGTTTTGGTAATAGTTTTACATATTTTCTGCAATGAAAACGTTATTATTCACACCTTCACATTGGATGTTTGTTTCTTAGCCTCCTCAGTCTGGCTCATCAGAATCAGAAAGCTCTTTTCTCCTTCACCTGGAATCTGCCCATTCTCCTTGGCTCCTTCATCAAATGGAGTCAGCTCGGACCCTGGTAGGACACACTCAGTACAGGCTAGAGGTTCAGTGCTTGTGAAAAGCAGTCTTCAAGGGGCCTGCTGGCTTTTCTTTGAAATTAGTGGTCAAGAAGAACAGACAGCCTGTTTAAAGATTTTGAATTGTTGTTGTTCGTAGTGATGGTTTCAGTAGATGAAACACCTGTGTTTGGAACATTGCAAGGCCTCACTTGGATCAGACATTGACACTGGACGAAGGTTGGAAGTGGGAGAACATTAAGACATCTGTGTTTCTATGCTGAGTAATGGCAGAAGTGGGAATGAGAAGCCTAAGAAGCAGTTCTTTCCATAGGTGTATGATCGTGGGCACGAATCCTTTGTTAAGTATCAGTGATAAATTAATGACACTTTCTTTTTCTCAGTCTCTCTTATTCATTGAATTTATGTTTTTTGGGGGTAAGTTAAACAGTATATTAATGGCTGCTACAGTGGGTTCAAGAAGTGCTATGAAGGGAAGTGAGGGATAACAGGATGGCAGGTCCTTAATACAGATGCTCAATGATTTTCCCCTGAGGAAGTGACATTTGAGCAGAGCCAGAGGAAAGTATGGAGGGGACCCTGTGGGTGTGTAAATGCTGCATTCTTTCACAGTCACGCGTGTGGCGTGTGTGGGGACAGCAAGAGGTGAGGTTTGCCCATGAGGGTCAAATGGGAGAGGGAAAAATACAACAGTCAGAGAGGGAGTGGGAGGGGAGGTCACACAGGGCCCTATGTGCCATCATAGGAATTTGGATTTTATTCTACATGTGAAGAAAACAGCTGAAGCTAAGTTAACTGGGGCATTACAGGAGTTGAATTCCGAAGATATAACAATGAGGAAAGTAGGTACCGTTTTGGGAATCCTCACTGAGTTCCAGGCGTGTTGCTCAGACTTTTCATGTTTGATCACATTCAGGTATTGAAATGTTGCAGATGTTTTGTACAGGTGAATGCATCATTGAGACTCTGTTTCCTGCCTAAATGTCTGTGTCTCTGCTCCCAACCCCACTTCCCCATTTCAGGTGAACACAAAGAATTGATGAACTCTAAGGGACAGTCTAGTCCATCTATTTGTTTCTAGACTTCGCACAAAAAGCACAGGATAATTTGAGCTGAGGACGTTGAATACGTCATTGTCGCTAGACTTCAGGAGCTTCCAATATGTTTTTAAACTCTTCCCAGTATTTTATTCAATTATTTCTACCTGCAGGAGTATTATAATAGTAAAATGCACAAAGTAGTATTTCTTGCAAGTTCACTGTTGAATTGGTATTTTATTGAAAACCTATCTAAACTGACTTAGTTTCCTTCAAGTTTGGACAGAGAACATACAAAAATGGGAATCGATTTTATGATACCAGTAATTACTATTAATATAAAGAGTGTCATTTATTTTTTCTAGTATATTATGTACTTTTAGTTAGAAAATGATTAACTAATTGCCAACATGTGAACCATATTAAAAAATGATATTCAGTGACACAGATGAACAGTATTGATTATAGGCATTTTACTAACTTAATCTTTCAGCATAGCATGTGGGCTTTTTATGAGCTCTAGAAGCTTGATATTGTTTAGAAAAACTAACTAAAGACCACAAGAATAAATGAAAGATCTAAGCACAGTGCGGATGCTTATAATGCTTGTGTTTAAGATTTAAATCATTTCCCACTTTATCATCCTATTAAATATCATCAGCATAGTTATCTCAGTATGCTTGCATAGATATCTCAGCATGAACAACTTTTGCATTACATGCGATAAATTGATAGCTAACGTGTGCCTTAAATTGCTTCAAATTATTCATCCTGACATCATTGTTTTTAAAGGAGCCAATTAACAGGTAGTTATATTAAAATTTTTCCATTTTGTTGTGAGGAAAAAAATACTTTTTATTTCATTGAAATTACCAAACGCTCTTTTTTCATCTTCACGATTCATTTCTATTTTAGTGGCCACTTGCCCCAATTTCTACATATGCAGTGTTTTCTCACAGTTTAGTGTGTACATGTCTTATGAAAGATGGCTTATAAGCATGGTACAGTGCTGAAGAACAGAGAGTTTGGAGTCAGATTGCCTGGGTCCAATGATCGTTCTGACACCTAATCGAATTTAGATTTTAAGCAAATCACTTTACTTCCTGTAAAGTGGAGATATTAAAAGAACTTTAATGGGTTCTCTGTGAGAACTGATACTTTGAAGGAGCCTTAGAATTAGTAAGAGTTCAAAATCTGTTAGTTACTGTACTGACATAGAACATGTACATTCAATCTCTTACCTTTTTCTAAAAATAAGCCTGATCATCATAAGTTTCAGAGAGGTTAACATCTCTGTGTCCTGCACACGTCTCGTAATCTTAGTGAGATCGCTGGGATGCACACTCAGGTATTCCTCCATGTGAAGCTTATAGTCCTCATCTCTAACCAATACTCTTTTCCTTAAATGTGATTTCTTGAGCAGAAAGACATGTACAGATAGACGCCTTCATCCTCACGAGCTACTGAGAAAAAATATCTTCAATTGTCAAAACAGTAAAGGAATTGCAAAAAAAATGATCTAACACAACTTTTGTAAATTATGTGACATAACTCAGTTCTGTTTATTACAAAGTGATTAAAATTTTAAAGACATGTATAATTAAAAGACACAGAAATTCATCCATGTTGGATGAGGGTAGACAGAATTTGTCTCCCTCCACTCGGAAATCAAGAAAGCATTGGCATTTGAGGACCATGGACAGCAGCCACTCACTCCTATGCCCCAGTGTACGTGCAGGTTCCCTTGCCACAGTAATCCTCTGATGACCATTTGGCATCCATGATCTCTTTCAAGAAAGCAGGCAGAGAGATCATTAAACACCTTCACTTTTTCTCTGAAACTCCTGATTTTGTTCTTGTTTCGTTAGCAGGTGGTCTTCTGGGGACTGATCACTGGACTTGAGGTCCTGTGATCACAGAGTTTGCTGATGGAGCAGAAAACCACTTCTCTCCCAATGACCATTAAAAGACGATAGGTGAGAGCGCTTCTCTACTTTGCCATCATTCTCTTTGTTGTTCCAATGATCATCCTTGGGATTTTCCTAATGACCAAACTCATTCTTGATATGCATGTGAGTAATGAGTATTGACTTTATGGGCATAATTAAGATGTTTCTTTTTAAATCTGCATCTTGTGTACAAGGCTCAGATCAACGAAATCATAGCAACACAGATCACTAGGGCAAGAAGAAACCTATGATATTATCATTCACCCAGTGGGCCAGAAGAAACCTAAGCTAGTATCATTCACTCATTCACCCAAATAAAAATAGGTGCCGACTCTCTGCAAGGCAACAGTGAAATAAGAAATGAAGAAATAGAAAAGGGTGACACACACACACAAATAGACACATACAGAGAGAGAGGGAGTGGTGGGTGGGATGAGACACACAAATAGACACATACAGAGAGAGAGAGAGAGAGAGAGAGAGAGAGAGAGAGAGAGAGAGAGAGAGAGAGGAGGTGGGAGGAGAAAGGAAGGAAGAGAGAGAGAGTTATTTCTGGTTAAGAAGCAAGTTTAGAGCATTTTTTGGCTACCAGGAAAGAACAATTATTTTGCGTAAGAACTTGGAAAGACTTCGTTGCAGATGTGTCATCTGGTCAAGACCTCTTTGAGGATGAATAAGATTCCACATGTAGAAGAAACAGACACAGAAATGAAAAATATATCCTGACACTGAGCAGGAGAAAGCACAGTAGGACAATGAGATGAACTGTTATGACTTTAGAATTGAGAAAACTACTTAATATGAATAATGTCCACTGTGGTGAGGACATACAGAATGCTTCCCCTCCAAAATTGTTGCTAAGTATTTGGGTTTATAAGACTTGTGGGAGGACAGGTTTTTAAAATCCTCCTACACCATGAGTTTCTTCCCACTCATGGTTGTCTATCAGGTAGAAATTCTTGGGTCAGTGTGACCATTTCTGGAAATGTTTTTACATGTGTTTATTCACTAAGAGATATGACCTTTGCAAATTGACTCATAGTTTCAACAATGACCTGAGAAAAGCCTTTGAAAGCTCTGTGCACTTAACCTAGCAGTACAGGAAATAAACAACTAAGGAGGAGAGAATGTAGGCCGAACTGGAATGGAACTGGTCCAAGTGAGGACAGAAATTCAAAGGGCCCCAATAAGAGAGATTTCATAAGCAAGTAGATTTAGGATGAGAAAAGCTATGCCTACGAATCTTCGTGATAGGGAGAAAGCATATGCTTGTTATGTCTGCAATGCATAGATGAGCCAATTACAAATTCTAGTGAAATAAAGAGGAACTATATAAAGCAAATACTGGGCTCATCGATCATATGATAGATTATAAATTAATAAACCCATTGGCACTAGGAACAATTTTTTTAGATGGTTCTGGTCTGATAGTTATTCATTGTGTCCAACCACATATCATATTTCAATGTTCTTGAACTAATTACAAATCATGGAAATCTTAATTATATTGACACAAATATAATTTTGTAGAATGTAACCACTTTAAACTATCTTTGGGAAAGGAACTTATAAGGGTATTAATTGTTAATGCACCTCATGTAGAATAAATCAAATGATCTAAAGAGGGTAGATCCAGAAATAGAGCTCAGAAGACCTCAGAAGATTTCTAAGAGTTAAAATTGTGAATTCTGGTAAATTGAAAATAATAATAATGAAGCTAATAACAATTAGGTAGTAGAGGCAATGAATGAGTCAATGTGGGTAGTTACTTAACTCTTGAAATATTTCGCAATTATAAATCCTGGTGTGGAGATTTTCCGAAATTATTGAGAATTTTCAATAATTGTCAGAAAGATTACAAAGAGAAATAACTTCAGATGGTTAGCATATTCCAGAGATTGGGTGTGTTAAGAAATCTATTCTCTGTGATCTATCGACTCTCACGGTGCTAAATGTTTAAAACCATGCAATAACAATGATACCATCGTATTATTGCCCATCATTCCTGTACTTGTATATGGCCTTAATTTAGCTGTGCCACTTGTTCTTCAAACAACAGAGAGGACAAATTTATGCAGGTACAAAAGTGAAAAACACAAAACAAAACAGGAAGCCGAGGGTGGTTTTATGAATGTAGTATCTGGTTCACCTTTGGTTTTCATGAAGTTGCTCTTTGTATCTGGCTTGATTTAGGCTACTTAAACCTCATCTAATTCAGTTTCTGAAAAGGCTTCAGGTTTTCGGCACTCTGCAATCCTAAAATCTTACCTTCTCTCCATCTGAGACCACTTGTTGCGTCGGAAATTTACGTATTTATCTGCCTGCCCATCAGTCAGTTAATCCATCTGTTTATCATTCATCTATGGAATTCCACACTGTCCTATTTCCAGTCACATAGTAAGTGTGACACAATTAGTCTTGACTGTGGTTAAGCATCTATCTCTAACTTCTTTTCCAACCTTGTTTCCTACTGGTCTTCCTAATACACACTCCATTCCATCCAGGGATGTCTCCTTTCTTTGCTTCTCGCATACCAAGCTCCTACATTAATCTTGTAAGCTCTTCAAGGCCCTCCTCCAGAAAACAGTCTATTATATAAAACTTAGTTCTAATCCCTGTTTTATGAGAATTTCTCCCAACAGGCCCCAATGGTTCTGTGTTTTCCTAATACTTAAACAACTATTGAGAATGTTCACCAGTTCAAGACATGTGTTTTGAACTATATTCTGATTGTTTTGTGTTTCTTTTTGTTTTTGTTTGTTTTGTTTTGTTTTGTTCTCCCAATTGAAGAAAGGGTCAGTGTCATCTACTCCTGTGGATTTTTCAGGTCATTGCCCCTGAGACTGGCTTGAACTCTTTCTTTGTTAGGATTAATTTTTGTCTGGTTTTGGTACTAAGACCATATATTCTTATAGAACTACGTGAAACGTAGCTGCTTCTATCCAACTATTGAAATGTTTTAGTAATATTAGAATGATAACCTTGATGAAATATTGCTATTTAACCAATAATAATATCATTAGGGTCTTGTGTGTGTGTGTGTGTGTGTGTGTGTGTGTGTGTGTGTGAGCAAGAAAGAGAGACACAGAGACAGAGATGCTGCCAGTTTTTCTCAACCACTGATTAAATTTATGTAATGGCTATTGAAATATTTGAGATTTTCATTTTTTAATGAGTAACTTTGGAAGGGTTATATTTTTTTCCGAATTGTGTCAATTTGTACAATTTTCAAATGTATTGGCATAAATTTGTTCTATACATGGTATTGTTTTTTTGTTTTACTCTCTGCTGCCTTGTAGATATATCTTGTTTTAATTTCCAAGCAAAGTTGACGTGATTTTGCTATTTTTCTTGATGAATCTCATCAAAGATTTGTCCATTACACTTTTATATAGAACCAATTTTGGTTTACTTAGTTACTATTATTATTATTATTAATTATTCTTATTACTACATTTTCACTTTCATTAAGTTCTCATATGTATACCTTTCTCATATGTATACCCTACTAGTTACAAAACAGATAATAAAAATCTATTATTCAGATTTAATGCCTTCTTTTCTATTTTAAATTAACTAATTACCTTCATTAATGTTCTCCCATTCTGCACTTTAGAAATAAATAACTAAGGCTACATATTTCTCTCACTGTTTTGCTTCATCTCATAGTTTTTATTTACATAATTATTATCATTTATTTCTAGGTATTGCCTAATTTAAATGATAATTTTCTAGACATTTGATTTTAGAAGTATATTCTAAATTTTCTGTTACTGGCAAACATGGCCTGGTTAATTATTCTTTTCATACTTTTGCCATTGTCTCTATGGAATAGAATTTAAGTGATTGGATTTTGGGGTAAAGGGTGAGTGCTGATGCAGTTTTACCAGATATTGTCAAATTCCTCTCCATAGGTACTGATCGATGCTTTCCTAAAGCAAAAATGTCTGCATGTCCACACTACTATAGCAGATATGAAACTTTGTAATTTTACCATTGATAGGTGTGACGTGGTACCTAGATGCGTTGTTTTTTGTTGTTGTTCTTTGTTTTGTTTTGTTTTTAGCTATAATGGTATCGCAGTGTAATATTAAGATAATTGTTTGACTGAGGTTAAAAGCCATTTCCTTTTTTTTTTTTGAACAGTTTATTCATGTTGAATAAACGTGACTGTTTATTCAATGTGTGGAATCCAGCCTGTGTAATGGATTGCTGGTAGTCCTCTTTCTTTTTGAGTAATTTCTTATATAGGCACATGAGTTTTTTAGTTTGTCAATTATTTTTATATATCTCTACGTCTCGGGGTTTTTCTGACTCTTAGAAGGGGTTGTGATCCCTTTTGACAGTGATCTACTGCATTGCCCAGAAACAGCCAGAGTCAATTGAAATAAGAGTTTATTTTCTCTGTTTTGTAATAGTTTAGTTATACATATTTCTGTGTCTCAGGTCATCCTAAAGAACCTCATGAATGTCCTAGGATGGCTTACGATTTAACCTGCTATTTGCAAAAGAAGGATCCGAAGCTGCTGATGAATGGGCTGCATATCTGAGGAGACTTCGAGGGACCACTGGCAAAGCCCTTGAGAACACAGTGACCACCAACCCACGCTCCTCCTCCTAGGGGTCTTCTCCCAGCCTCTGCCCCCTGGACTGTTAGCCGACCACTGAGCACCTTTACTAAGTGCTGAATAATTTCTTTGAGTCTATGTTGTACTGATTTTGTCTTTGCTATAACAAAAATGAGATTACTAATGTTGGACATTTTTATCTGAGATGCCATACACCAGAAATGTTGCTTTTTATTCTTCCTCCCTATAAATACTTGATAACCTGATGGCAATGAAATGACACTATAGGTGTATGTAAACTCGGAGCGTTGTGTAATGTTTTTTGTTGTTAGCTCTTCAGGAAGATTGTCTTTCCTTACACTTGTTCTCTGCGTTTTCCAGAGATTTCCATTTGAAAGGAATTCCTCTTTCAACTGAGACTCATCCAGAAAGTTCATTTGTTTTTCTTTAAATCTTATTTTCTCCTCCCTGATTTCAAATATGGAATGTAAAAGTCGTTCTCAATAGGAAGGGGTGGGTGTGACTATGAAATTCTGTTTTAATATTTTTAATGTATCTAATGAACCAGTGTAGATACATTATAGTTATCGATTGTTTACATGAAAGTTCACTCTGGGTTTAAGCAATCATGGATTTCAATACTGGATAATATCACATATCACCATTACAGGGTAAGATCAGGTTTTTTTTGTTTTTTGTTTTTTGTTTTTTTTTACTGACCTCAAATGGTCCTGTTTCCCTTGTTAACCCCTCTCCTTTTTCCCTTGAGCTCCTGGCAATCACTCACCTTTCACTGTCTCTGTCATTTGACTTTTCCCAGAATGTTATCTTGTTGGGAGAAAAGAATATGGAGCTTTCACAGACTGACTTCTTTCACTTAGTTATGGATATTTAAGGTTCCTTCATATTTTTCACAGATACTCTTCAATTTTTTAAACCAGTGGAAAATATTCCATTGAATGAATTCACTGAAATTTGTTTATCCATTCATGTTTCTAAGGACATCTTAGATGTTTCCAAATTTGCAAGGTAGTGCTGTAAAATTGCGTTTTGCTGTATAAGAATGTGGCAGAATGCACTAGTGAAACCATCTGTGCCTGACAGTTTGTAATTCTGTTATTTTGCAGGTTATAATTATCAATTCCATTCATTTAATTGATATACATATGAACAGGGTTTATTTATTCCATATTGGTTGAGTATATTGGTTGAGTATGGTAGTTTCTGCCTTTCAAGGGATTGATTCGTTTCATCTGAACGATGGAATTTGTGGGCATAAGTTGCCCAAAATATCCTTTTCATAGCTTTTTAGTGTCCATATGGTCCTGAGTGATGACTCCTCGCTGATCTAAGACATTAGTAATGGGTGCATCACTCTGCTTTTATTATTTTTTTCTCCCTTGGTAGCCTGACTGGAGGTTTATCTAATTTTTGGTCTCTTCAAAGTTTTTGATTTATGCTGATTTTCATTGTTGATGTTCTCTATTCGTACCATGCAATAATTTTTAATACTTAGATTTTTCCTACTGGTTTTACATTATACTCTACAATTCCTCTAGTTCACTATGGTGGAATCTTAGCACAGTCCGTCATGGAAACCGGGACCGCCTCTTTGAGGAACAAGGTGACAACAGGCATGGTTTCCTGGTCATACTTACAGAAGCTGAAGGCTGACAGGTGGCCCTGTAGACCTGAGCGCCCCTCTTCATTGCAGAGTTGAAGTGATCAAGGCAGTGAGGAGGAGCATAGAGATGCGGAGAAAATGGATCTTAAGATCAGGCTTTATTTATCCTGCCGGGAACAGCAAGGGCCCAGAGTTCTCACCTCGACTCTCGATTCTCCACTTTTCCATCCCACGGCCACCTCACATCATTACTGTCCTCGTACCTCGCAGACACTTTATGGATTTTGAAGACTCCAACAAAGAGCAACATCTACATGTGATTTATTTCCTCTTTCTGTCTTTTTCAATTTTTCTATCCATTAGCTCTACATTGTGACTCATCCCCAGAGATTCCTTCTTTTTTTAATGATTCTCATCCTAAGAGGTCTGGTCTCATCCAGGCGCTTGAGGTCTTAGAACCACCCGTGTCTGTAACATCTCCCTCCAGTTCTTCACGTCCTCTCTCCTAGCATCACCCTGGCTGCTGACCCCCTCCTGTACCACTGCATCATGTTGAGCCCCGCTGAGTGTCCCCGATAGGGAGCTAGGATGGGAGTCTGAAGGGCTGGTCCCACCCTGCTGGAGGGGCCCTGTGAGGACTGGTTCTGCCCGGGGCACCCCTCACACAATGGCTCTGAATATGCACATTTGTTTCCTTCCTTGCAGCTTTCTTGAAATTCCCTAGGAGGTGCTTCAGGAGAAGGAGCAGAGGAAGCAATTCAGGTGGAAGAAGGACTGGAAGAATAACTGTGACTCGGAATGCTTGGGATGGAAAGATGAGGGCAATAAATGTGCATGTTCTTCATTGCTTCCTACCTTTTTGTTGGGAGAGATCATTTTATTGAGAGCAACCAAACTGAGTAGAGCTCTAGGGTGGCCTCTATTACATGGCCATGCGTTGGATCAAGAAGATGGTAAAAAACAGTGCAGGCAAATGAAGGCTGTCCTGAGAACATCCATCCAAGAGGGGATTCTCAGGCCATGGGAGCTTCTAAGATTGCTGGACCCATCTCTCCGCTGTCTCCTTAATCTGGAGGAGAGGCCTGTCAGTTCCTGTAAGGTCAGGGTGTGAGGTTCATATTTTAATCTCTGTGAAGAGGCCTCTAGGATTTATTAACTGCCTGGCCCTCCAGGACACAGCTGTGCCCTATCAAACCCCTCAACATGAACAAGGAGCATCCCTTAGCGGGAGATTAAGAGCTGGATGCCTTATCCTTGGATATGATGAGATAGTGTGGGGCGGCCTGACCTCTCTGACCTCAGACTTTCTGGGTAATGGGAAGCAGGTTGGAAGTGCCCTGGGGCGTCTCCTTATGCAAGCAAGGCAACACACCTGGCTCAGCTTTGCAACCCTGTGGGTGCTTCATGGTCCCAGCACCATGAAGGGACACTGCAGTGTCCCATCCTGGCTGGGGACCCCTCAGCATCTTCGGAGCCCTGGGGAGGGAATGAGGCCAAGATTCTATAGGCTGACATACATATAAATCAAACAAATGACCAAAATGTTTAAGGAAACTCAGTGCAATGCTTATCTGAGAAACCGTATGGGGTAGCATTACAAATGGCTTATGATACTTTTACGTCCCCAATTTGTAAATAAATAAATAAAATTACTTTAATTACATTTTAATCCGGAGTGCCCTTAATCTTTTCACATCGGAACACATTAAGCCATAAAACTTATTTTATTTATTACCACAGCATCATGGTTTTTCAAAGGCAAGGCACAGGCAAAGCATTGGGATGCTAGGAAAAATACAGATCATTAGGAGAAAAGGTTAACGCTCCAGGTATCTGTCCATTGTTAATGTGCTGGTCTCATGTTGGGTCATATTCCGTGTTAGGTTGAGGGATGGGGTCAGCACTCCCACCTGTGCCATCAGACCTCCTGTGCCTCACAGACCTCAGGGCAGAGGGACTCGGCCTTTTCATTGTGGAGTCCCAGAGTCCCCGCTTCCTCTGCATCATTCTCACTGTCCAGGCATAAATCACTTGAAGGCAGCTGACCAAGTACCCAAGTTCAGTTGGTCCTGTACGACATTAGAGAAACTCAGGGTGAGAGACAACACCCCTAGCTGCGAGTACACCATGCCTCCCTGTCCTGTGAACCAGGCCACTGGGGAAGCCAGAGCCCGTGGTCACTTCTGCGTGGTGGGAGGAGCCTTCTGGGTCTAGCACACCCTCACCTGAGAGCCGTCCTCCATCTGTCTCTGGATCTCCCCAGGGCCTCCAGCACCCATATTCTCCTTGCAGCTCTGGTTTTAATACCTGTGCTGTTCGAGACCTGGGGCCTCAGCCTGAGTCTCAGAGGAGGTGGAGTTGGCACAGTGTCAGGAAGCTCCAGTCAGGCCAAGGATGAGGGGCCTCCTCCCTGTTTCTCCCCTCAGCCTCATCTCGGGTACTGGACCGTTAATTAATGTCTCTATTGCATAGATTTAAATCGGATTTACATATATATTTTATGTTTACTTTAGAAGATTCTTCCAGGAAATGCCTTATCTACTACAGGTTTCATTTTAAATGTTTTTAAATAAAATAAAGCACGTAAATAGAAAAGAACCTTGAATAAGTGAGGGCTCAATGAATTATTATAGAAACTCACCTCAGTCACCACCATCAGGTCACCCCTTCCCTCCTGTAAAGCTCATTCAGTGTTAATTGAGAAAAATAACTGTAAATTTAGTTTTTCCAGAAGCCATAGGTCAGTACCTTTGTAGGAATTTTATCGTGAAGTGTTTTTTATTCCCCTGGAAGGAGGCTGTGGGAACAGCAGTATCGAATATCAAGCATATTGACGTGGAGGTCAGTACATTTATACCCATGAGTTAAATGATAGCGTATAAATCAAGGCTCACTGTTTTCCACATAGCTGTCATGCTCTATCTTCTTCATCCACCAATTATTACAAGGACATTGATGAAATTCTATTTTTCTTTCTCACTAGGTCACATGCTTTGTACTATTTTTTAGACAAACTAACATTTTTTTTTCCTTGAAAGCCCAGTAAGGTATCATAGATCCTGCTATTAGCAAGGGCACATTTGAATGCTCAGGGTGTTCTTTTAATATGCAAGTTTAAAGCATTTTCCCAAGTCTCGACATCTAAAGATCATTCGTGGTCATTTTTTTCCTCACTGAGTTCCTTGTTGATAGGCATGTAGATCTTTCCACACCTCATGGCTCAACCTCTGGAGCATTGATACTAGATCTTGGATCACCCAGGCCAGGGTATCTGCAGGAAACCCTCCTAGGTATGAAATCACTGGGCCCATGGGGGTGTGCATGTTCAGTGCTGACACATGAGGCCCGTGGCACTTCAGAGAGGCGGGTGGCTCTGATGTTCATTCAGGCAGGGCATTTGTCACCACAACAGCTGGGCTCTGCCTGTGCACTTTGCAGAGAGTGGAAGTGCTTTGATCCCCGAGCATCTCAGGCAGAGTTTCGTCCTGCATCACCTCTCCTTCATTCCTGTGTGCACTTCTGCATCGCCAACCCAATCCCTCACACCAACTGCTCCCCACTCCCTCGTGCCTGCATTATTGCAACGTCCCCTGGCTGACTCCCTGCTTCCAACTGCCTGTCCTTCAGAACCACCAGGCTCCTACCCCATGTGGGACCAGCGTCTGGTTTCTGGATCGTCCAGACCATGCCACCCCCTTCAACACCTTCAGTGGCCCCATGTGAAGGGTGGACTCTGCATCAGTGTAGGTAGATCTTTATTCATCATTCCAAACCATCTGGTATCGTTCCCAAATTGTTTGTATTTGCTTGTCAAACAGCTCATGGTGGTAGAGGTAGGAGTCCATCCTACGTGCTTATTACACTTGGCTGTGGAACAAAGGTACCATTTCTTGTATCCCATAGTTTGGAGGGCTACCTCTGCTACTGAGTATTTTTAAAACTAGTCTATGCACTTGAAAGTCTCAAACATGTTTGCAATACCTTTGCTATTTATCCCAAGAAGAAATGGGGTCTCGGCCCCTCATTTAACCAGGGTGTCACGAGTAATCCTTTTCACCGACAGATGCCTTGGAAACAACACTGTGTGCTTGACATGGCCATGAGCCTCCACCTGGAGGCTCAGGTCACTGCCCGGTGGAGCTCTCAGCTACAGAGTACTAGATCGGGATGACCTGAGACTGCCCTGCTGTGAGGACACCCAGGCCACATTTGCATGTCTCATGTGGGTTTCCCAGCCACATCTAGGTCCAGCTGCAGACATGGAACTGAGTCACCGCGGGAGCATCTCAATGCCTGGCTGCCCATTCACCCCAGCAAGTGGGTCTTCTCTGCTAAGACCCAACATCACAGAACAAAAAAGTGCCAGATCTCTGCCCCTTGTCTCAATGCCAACCCCATGACCAATAGCAAAATAATGCTGGTGTTTCATGCCACTAATTTGAATGGTTAGTTGTAAACACGTTTTTTTTTGTTGTTGTTAATACTAAAAGCAATAAGAATAACATCCCTGGAGAAAGTTCAAAAGGTGCTATAGAATGTACATGAAAATCTGAGTGTCCTTCTCACTTCTTTCTGTAGCCTTCCTACTTGGCCTCTGGACTTAATGGGTCCCTTTCTGTATGTCCTTTGAGATTTATTAATTGAACTAGCAGATAGCTCTGATACTGTCACATGTCTCTAAGAGATTTAGCTAATTTTCCTCATTGAATCTCCATTGACCATGAACACACAGGGAGGGGATGGCTAGAAGGGAGTCGTCTGCTCCACACTTTTCTCCAAACTGGGTTCTAAACTCTCCTCAGCACTGCATTTTGAATGTTGTTTCTCCAATCACGGGGACACATTGTTCTGAATATACTTCCTATTTCTTCATTTTTCCCTCAATTTCATTGTCTACACGCACACACAAACATAAAGAAACACAAGCATTTTTCTATCAATCTGGGATCATTAAAATTTTTCCTTGGAGAAACACAATATTACCTGTTATTGCTCACCCTCATTCAACTGGATCATCCCTAGAGTAAATGTGACACCATTTATATTAATATAGGTTTTATACCTTATCAGTGACCTGTTTAATAAAGAAATTATCTGTAAATCTACAATGATTTACATGATCATGTAACATACATTGAAACATAGACATTTTCTTTGAATATGGCAAAACTCTCATCTATATCCTAAAATTGTCACTAGCTCCATCTTTTGGGGCCTGGTACTTTGCATTCCTACGGCAAGTGTTCACCACGTTATCATAAGAATGAGTGTGATTGGGTTTCCACATACGTGCCAAAACACACGTTGAATTCTAGAGTTTCGGGTCATTTACAATTTTCATTTACAAAAGCATTGATTATATATTTTCACTCAACTCACTATTAAAAGATAGTGATTCTTTATTCTTGCATTTTTCAGTGAATAGCCAGTGTTTAATAGATGTAATGCCATGAAATGATTCATTGAATTTACAGAGACTGAGAAATAATTAAGTATACATATTTAATTATGTAAATTAACAATACAGATGCAGAGAATAAGAGAATTTATATAACATATGCTTAGAGAGAAGTACAAATTTTAAAACATTAGTAGATTTCTACTAATGTTTTTCAGTTATGTGTCTTAGAATTTTCTAGTGACTCAGGAATAGTAGAAATTGGTACTGATCACATTGTAATAAAAAATAGAACCACACTATATGGTCATGTGTTGGATTTGACATGTTCACCCTGAAATTCTCACTGTCAGCTATATTTGCATGGGCAAGTCACTTTTTCTCAAATATGAGGTTTTCTGAAAGAGGATAATAAGGTGGGGTACGTGGTTATTTTTTTTAAAGAAAACATGTTTTCTTTAATTCTCTTAAATTCTACCCTTGCTTATGTAAACACACACGTGTTTACATAGCAGCAGTTGGACCCAGAGTGTGCAGCACATGTTCACTCTGAAAGTTGTGTGACATGACCCGTCACCATGGAAATGTGATGATGCCCTTCTTGCCTTCCTTTGCAACTGTCACTCTGTGAGCTGAGAGGAAGAAGGCGAGTTCTCACATACTTACTGCTCTAGACTTTGAGATTGGAACTTCATTTGTTCTTGAAGTAGGTTCATATCGACCTTCTGAATGCAGCTCCTTCAAAGGACCTGGATAAGCATGACTGAAAATACGTTTGTCATTTTTAAAACCATTGCCACCACTCCCAATTTGACTCCAGGGTTGTAAGTGTCTTTATAGTTTTGTTGTATTACCTAATTGATATTTCTGATTCTTCTCTCAAGTGGGCTGTCTTAACTATTTTCCTAAAGTTAGAACAATGGAAGATTTCCTAGTGAACACTTTGTCCTCACTCTCCAGAGAACTGATCCAGAGGAAACACTTCTATACTGCTTCAATTCTTCCTATCCTGGGAGAATAGTTCCATAGATTCACAGAGATTGAGATCTCACCCCAGCAGTAGACATGACAGGAAAGAGGAATCCCACGTCAACTCCTCGGAATGTGGATGCCAAAATACGAGTTAAATGTAAGGATCCTGAATCCAGAGATTTTAGAAATTTAAGAAACTGATTTCATGAGGCATGTCCATGGCTTGATACGGACAGGATCACTGGGAGTTTGGGTGCTGCCTGAGAGACTGGTGAGTGGAACAGAGCTCAAGGTGGTGGAATGAACATTGGGTGACATAGATTAGGAGGGCTTGGTGGTTCTCTTTGAGAGTCCTGGTGTCGGGGTCACAGGCTAAGGAGCGATCGTTCTCAGAGGAGATTGGACTCTGTCCATTGCCCATGCATAGTGTTGGGATGGAGGAGATAGTAGTAGAGACTGAATTTTGTTGAAGAAGGACTTGGGCAGGGAAAGTGCATTCTCAGAGCCAGAGCATGCAGAGTCCACTGTCAGGCAGGACTTAGCTCAGGCTGCTGAGACAGTTGCTCAGAGCAATAGTTAGCAAACAGTGGAGCCTTCAGCCTTAATTCATTAGATCAGAAAAGAACCACATCCTCGGGGCATGGGCATCAACTTCACATCCAGGGTTGGTCCTGAAAGGGGAGCTAAGTTTTAGAATGTTGTCATGTGGCACTAGGTCCAGAATGTTCTGAGTTGGCTTGGGAGCCGCCCAGACCACTGGCGACTAGGAGTGGTAACCTGGTCATTGGGAAGGCTCAGAGTGAGATAACTAACTGACTGTGGGCAGACGCTGAGGGAGGATAGTAACAAGTTGGAGTGTCCCTGGTCCCCTGAGGCACTACGATCGGAGGAAAGTCTCGCATATGGTGGACTCCTAGTGGCTCAGCCTCTTCCTCAAGGGCATCACCTCTCTCCCACAGAAACCAGTGGTAGGTGCATTTCAGAAAGACAGTGAGGAGAGCGCTTGCTTCAGGCATCCAGGGATGAAGTCAGCTGTCAGAAGAGTTCTGGACCTCTGTCCTCAGGACACCAAACACATTATTACAATAAACTCATCTCTCAGCACTCTTGTAACTCTGGGCAAGTCACTTAATCTCTCTAAATTTCTATGATCTTCACGGTAAAGTGTGGGTCTCAGCACCTGCTTTGCCTCTCCCGCCGCAGGGTTATTGCGGGGATCCCAGGAGACGACAACAGATACTCCCATGTGATAGAAAACATCACCCCTTTGGGAATGATGAAAAGTAACCTTCCACCCTCCCTTGCTGAGGAGGCACCCAAGTCCCCTCTCTGGATGTAACCACTGCCGAACATCTAGCTTGTACTTGCAGTCACGCAATGATTGGACACTTACAGAACAATAACTTGGCACCAGTCACTTATTTTTCTGAAGCTTTACCTGTATTCAATCAATTTTAGCCTCAACAGGTAGTAGTAATAAGAAGCCATGGTAATATTTGCTCATTGCAGAAGAGGCCCCGAGGGGTCTGTAGGACTTTTGCAGGGAGATGAAGCTTCTAATTGCCATTTGAACCGAGGCAACAGAACAAGATCCCTGTTCTTCGCTGTTTTTATTATGTCTTAACTAAATGAAGTTACTCACCCAGGAAATCTGACTGGTGGGTGTTTTACGTGCACACCAAACTGCACGATCTTCCTAAGTCTACCTGGGCTTCAGGAGAGTCTTTCTGGGCAGCTGTGAACAAATTATTGCTAATTTTTCTGTGGTCTTCTGCCAGCAACATGTCTACTGTTCTCTGTATTGTCATGCATTTCCCAGGCTGTTGAAAGGAGAAGGATGATATAAGACAAGAGTATAATCCTCATGTTCAACGACGAGAATGAGATAGGGCGGCAGAAGTGTCCGCTTCTCAAAAGAAACCACGGTGCATTTATTCAACACAGATAAATATACTGTGGAAATAATGCTGACTAAGTTACTTCAAGAAAAACTCTTCAGTGTCCCATGTTTAGGTGACCCATATCTTGAAAAAAGGTTAAGCCATGTTTTTCTTGCACTTCATGTGTGCAAATACACTTGTATTCAGTCCATCTGTGGTGTTGTCCCCATGGAGGTCAGGATGCACTGACATCTCACCTGTTCATTCAATAGTAAACAAGGTCTCCAGTTCATGTTCACACATTAGCTGGTTTTGCAACATTATCTGAATGGATCTCTTCCTGATACTACGACTGAGATTTGTAAAAATTAATAGACATTATTTAGAACAGGTTTAGATTGACATTAAAGTTGACCAGATAATACAGAATATTCCCCCCTCCTACCCACCAGTTCCCCTATTAAAAACATCTTAGATTCATGAGATATATTTGTTATATGAGTGAAAAAGTATCAATATATTTTAATTAATTAAAAATCCATACATTCCATTAAAATTCACTCTCTGTGCTGTGATATTTTGAGTTTCACAGGATTATAACATCTCATATTACCAGTAGTGTATCATATACCAATGTTCATAATGGCATTATTCACAATAGACAGATAGAAAGAACCCTAAAGTCCTTCAAAGAATGAGTGGATCAAGTGTGATGTGTACACCCAGTGGGATTCTGTTCAGCCATAAAACTGAACTAGATTTTAAAATAGGATATAACAATAGTTGACCTTGAAAAATATGGGGCTTATTGACATCACGACTAAACAGAAAGTCAGTAATTTATGATTCCACTGCTAGGAGGTTTCTGAAAAGTCCAATTCCTAGAACAGAAAAGTAGCTGTAAATAGGATCCAGAAAGAGTGATTTATTCTGGGGAAATGTTTTGGGACTAGACAGCAGTGAAAGTAATCAATGCTACTGACCGATATAATCACAAATGATTAAAAGCAGCATAAATATGATGTAAAGTTCATCATGAGAAAAGTAAAACAACCAATATTATACATGCTGAAGACAGTAGCAGCATGTATGAATGCATAGATGCTGAAATGGTCTTGTAACTTTACAAGAAGTAGGAATTGGACCAGGCTTTAAGAAGGGCAGGAAGGTCTGAACCCTGTCATTGATGTTAGATGGATTAGATTCCCTTTAGCTAGACTGTCAAAGGTTCTATGTCTCATTCTTGCCTGCTTCTTTCCTTGGTCTTCTTCATCCACCAACGACAATGTCCCAGCAGCAGCTCAGTCTATACTGTTTAGCACCGACATTCACATTTCCTAGCCCCACATCCACCTAAAGGAGAGCTCTCTGAGAAGTCCTGAGCAGTACCACCAATGACAGACAGTGACTCTGTGTTCCTCTACCTTCCTCTGACAGTGTGGGTCAAGATCTTCCTGACACCGTGGTGAAGGAGCTTCAGGAGACCATTGTGGAAATGCTTTCTTTCTTTTTCAATAAAATTACGATATAAAAATGTGAGCATGTACCTAGTAAATGATGGAGACAATGCACTAGTAGAAAAATGTTCAGTGACAGTCTGTGACCAGCTGATATCCGATTCAAGAGGGCATTCAAAAAGGACAGCATTACTTTCACACTGGAGCATTGCAACCAGCGTCATCAGCAGCACCGTTTCTTCCCTGAAAGAAAAAATTGCAATTGCCAATTTAAAGGGACTTGAGACAACTTCCATGAAGAGTTCAATCCTTTCCCAAAGGTGTTCTGTACGTTTTCTCTTGGGGTCATTGACTCAGGCAATGTTTCTCAACTGGTTTCCTAAAGTCATCAAGAGAACAGAAGGCCTGGGAGAACAGTGTCCAGAGGGATATGATCCTCACAGTGTTTTCCGTTCTCTTATGACAGGCGGATGTCAGATCTGATGAAAAATGAATATATTGTCAATCACTCACTAGCTGAGGATAAAGCTGGGTGCTGATTTCTTCAGAAAGTCCCCCTGATTCTGCGATCTTGCTGGGGATGAGGACTGGGGTGTAGTGAAGGCAACCAATAGTCTAAGAAAACTCTGGAATGTTTGCAGTGCTTGAAAGTAATAATAAGTGGGTGCTGAGGTTTGTGTGTTGAAGTTTTTGGGTAGTGTTTTTCAACGTATGTGCATGGTGTGATTGTGAATGTCCACGTATGAGTTACTGTGTGTCCTTACAAAAGTTTCCTACGCACATGATACAGCACATTTGTCTGCTTTTTAAAAGAAGCTTCCCATCACTGCACATTTTCCATAATTAACTTTTACTTCCCCTGGCTGTATCTGGACGTTTGCTTAATAGTCCTTCTGCTCATGTGGATGTGGTGCAGAGATGAATGGCACAAGCACTAACCTCATTTATGGAAGATCCAAAATTTGAACCGAGTCATGAGTTCCTTGTGTTCATGCTTTGTACCACTGACCTGCCCTCACTACTGAGAAACACGATTATTAGTGACCGAGTAACAAAGTGTCAGCTTCTGTGGCCATGCCTGGAAGTGCCAATGCCTACACAGCTCCCACACACAGCCCGTCTTGAGAAGATGTCCTCAGTGTCACATAGCCCGGGGCAGCCACAGATGCATATAACAGATGGCCATGGCATAGTCATTGGTATGAAAGGCACAAGGAGGGCCCACATGCTTCTGGTCAGCTGAGATTTTGTAAGAGGTGAGAGGTCAATGTCGAGCAACTACTATCAGTGATGGGGTTGCTCCTCAGCCCATTTCAGGGCAGTTAAAAGTCAGGAAGGCAATATCACAATAAACCTTAGAAGCTCACAAATGCTGTAAAAACCTAAGCAAGAACAGCGGCAAGTAAGTACTCAAATTTGTACTGGTGGAGACACAGAAGCCCCTCAGCCTTACTGCACATCTTTTATGCTGCTGGTGTAGAGAGCCAGTGTTTCCCTTGGCCTCTCCTGTGCGAGGCAGTGTGAATATGGACAGCCAATGACTCAAGACATGCGTGATCTATTGAAAAAATACTGGAAGGAAAATATCACATGGTTCATGGTGACTATTTTAAATCATGGGATATCGGTATTTTCAACTATTCTGCATTTGATTTTGTTTATGAAAAACAATTAGTGAGTAATTCTAATGAGATACTTTTCCTAGACTTGAGTTCGATCCCCCTATCAGTTTGCTTTCCATCAACAACAAAATCTCATAGAGGAGAGTATAAATCCAATAGTAGCATCTATAAATTCTGCCTGAAGAATTGATTTTGGGAGAAGTAAAAAAGAGGGGTTGGCAATTTAGCTGAATCTCAAAGCCATAGAAACATCATAAGACTTCTCATAGCTCCATTTTACTGTTTACTCTTTGTTAGATCGACCATTTTCCATGGATTAGGTTCCCCTTAGCTAGAGAGCCAAGGGCTGTATTTCTCCTTTTCTCCTGCTGACTTGTGCCTTTGTTCATCTGTTCAGGAAGGCGGCCTTGCCCAAAGCTCAGTTCCTTCTGATCAACCAGCCACATCCACACCCTCCAGTCCAAAGACCACATCAGGCACAGCTCCCTGAGTACGTCCTGGGCAACATCACCAATGACTGACACTTGCTCTGTGTTTCCCTAGCCACCGCCATCATCGTGGTGGAAGAGCCTTCTGGCTACAGGGCAGGCTGGTAAGGACCCATCTATTCCACATGTAAGCTCACTTTTCTTCCTTTGTGATAAAAATGTCATTTTATTGTTTATTTATTTCTTATTATTTATGCCTACAGCACCCGCTCTTCCTAGGTGATCTCCCATCCAAGTACTTACCAGGCCCAACCCTGCTTAGCTTCTGAGATCAGACCTCGGGCTTGTTCAGGATGGCATGGCCGTAGACTATGGACTGTGGCTCCACTGCGGTGCAAACACAGGACCTTCTGCGTGTAAAGCAGACGTTTTAACCCCTACACTATGGAACCACATCAGATTCATTTTGTTACAATAACACTAAGGCATGAAGATGTGAACATGTACACTCCAGACGGTAGACAATTTACTTGGTGGGGAGATTGTTGAGTGTGATATTTTTTTTGAGTTTGTCAAGTGATTCCTGATTCAAGAGGGCATTTAAACTGTAGGGTAGGGAGCATTTTTCTCTGTATAGAAATTTTGTCCTTGAAGAAGAGTTGTGCCTTTGCCAATCCAAGTACACTCGGAGACCTTCCATGAAGAATCAAAACTTTCCCACAGGGGTTCTGTACGTTTTCTGTTGGGGGCATTAACTCAAGTCCTGTTTCCCATCTGGAGTCCTAAAGTCATCAAGAGAACAGAAACCCTGTGCTGAGTATCCAGGATGAAGTGCTTCTAGCAGTATGTTTGTTGTTGTTGTTCTCTAATGGCAGATGGATGCAGAAGATAAAAATGCATATATTCAGGAATCACTCACTTGCAGAGGCTAAGACTGGGTGGGGCTTTCCTGTCAATTTGGTCTAGAAGACCGCTATTCTGGGTTCCTGCTGGAAATGAGGGTTGGGGTGTAGTGGAAGGAAATGTTCATACAGGGAAGAATTCTGGCCTGTTCTACAGTGCCTGGCAGCCATATTGACATTTAGGTTGTGGTCTGTGTGAGAGTAGACACTGACTCAATCACACACACACACACACACACACACACACACACACACACACACACACACACAGTATTAAAAATAAATGACAGGGAGGACATTACCACAGATGATGGGATCAATATTACATAATAGGATTTCACTGCTTACAAATCTTCTGTATTTTATTCATTTCACGAAAAAAGGATTAGTGAATGAATATAATGGGGTAATTTGTGAAGTGAGTAATGTCCCCAATAAGTTTGCTTTCCATTCAGTAAAAATCCTTAGAGAAATGTTTTGGTGAAGGTAGTACTAAGCATGTGTGGATTCTGCAGGAAGAAATGATCTTGGAAGAAATCACAAAGACAGTGTCAATTTAGTTGATTTTCAAAACAGGTGGAAGGAGTAAGTCCTCTGTCTTTGAAACATGATTATCGTGCTAACTCTTTGTTAGATTGAGTACTTCCCACCTAGTAGGTTCCTTTCAGAAAGCCAAAGGCACATTTTTTTTCTTTTCTTCTCTGCTCCTCTCCTTGGCCTTTCTTCTCAAGCAAGGAGGAGGGCCCAGCCAGCTCAGTTCATACATACCCACCACTCTCATCAGTACACTCTCGCCCTCATCAGCACTCAGTGGAGCACACTAGTCCTTCATAAACAGCAGCACCAAGGACTGACAGGCACTCTGTGTCGTCACGAACCCCTCGAGGACCTGCGGGAAGAGTGTCCCAGTGAGAGGGCAAATGAGCTGACATCCATCACCAAGGTAAGTTCGCCCCACTTCCCTTGCAATATAAATGTGGCTTTATGACTTTATCAGTAAAATTAACATATAAAAATGTGAGCACGCACATTCAGGATGATACAGACATTTACTTCGTGGTCAGAGTGTGGAGTGTGATTCTAGTACAAAGAGATAACTGTCATGAAAGGACCTTCAAAAATGACAGCTGCAGTTACAAACTGTGTGGAAGGGAGGATTTTTTGTCTTTGCAATTTATTTTCCTAGAAAGTGAAGCTGGTAATTGCCCACCCAAAATAACCTTGAGAGGGAGTTCCTCCAGGAAGGTTCTTGCCCTTTGGCCTGAGTAGGTCTGTCCTGTTCTTGCTCGTGGGTTCTATTGATGCCTCCAGCGTTTCCCACCTGGTTTTCTAACGTAACTGATTTAAGCAAAATTCTGTGCAAACAGTATGCAGCATGATGTGACCCTCATAGTATTTTCTGTCATTTCAGGTCATTCCACTTGCCCTTGAAGACAGTATGTGTTTTGGAATCCTTCATTTCCTGAGGAAAAATCTAGAAACTGAGAAAGGGGTGGTGTACTTGCTGGCTTTAGTGTGGAGAGCCACTTTGATTGCAGTTTCTTGTTGGCAATGTGAATGAGGGACGTGGTGATAGAGACTGATTTTCTAGGTAAAGGACTATGGACATGATCTCCAGCTCCAGTGAGTGGGAGTAGGTTGTGTGCATGGGTGTGAGTGTGTGAACATGTGAATACATGTGGTGTGATTCTGAGTGTGCATGTGACATTTTGAGTGTTTCTATTACTGTTAAGACCATGGTAGCTGATGTCAGATATCTAATAAACATTCGCCTCTCCATCGCATCATGAGTGGATAGATACCTAAGTGTATTAATCACCTTGTACAGTTACAATGGGTGCATTTATTGTATGCCAAGCATAAACCTCAATAAACTGAAACACAAATCCAAGCACCACCCAGGACAATGTTCACTGGCTTCTTAATGGATAAATCATGTTTTAGAATCTGTCACCATGCCATAAAAAATCTTTTTGTTCAGAATATCACCTGTCAGCAGGTCTCATGGCATTTTTCATGGTCACGATGTTGCCACTTCTTTCATTCACAATGTCTTTCCATCAAAGGAAGGTCTCCGAATGACTCCACCCCTCCCCCTTCACTGATTACTGGGCAGGACTCTTCCCTTTTGCAGGTGGCCCTTGGTGTAGCCCCATGCCACCCCCAGTTCTGGAGGATTCTGAGCCAAGACAAGTCTCTTATAATATTTGCTAGCAATTCACTGTGACTTTCTGCAAACAGGGCTAATATTTACAGTCAGCCACTCTTGCCAGGAATACACAGTGTCATTCTGTCTCCATCACTTCTCTGAATTTAGGACTTTGTGTACTGGGCGAGAAACAATGTGTATAATGTGAAGAGAACCAAGAGCTCTTCAGGACTGAGTGTCATGGTAGCACTGGGCTACCACTCTAGGACAAAGGGGACATTGTGCACTGCAAGGTGGGACAGAGAAGCTCCATAGTGTGACAGGAGTGTCAACTCTCATGTCCCTGTGACACCCACAGGAACATGGGGTCATGGTGTCTTCTGGAAGGCTTTGTAAGAAATCAAGTCCAGGAAGTTGGTTTAAGTCACTATTATATACAATGAGCCAAGTGATGGTTTGAGTTTTCTTTGGACCAGGGTAGCTGTGAGAATTATGAATGTAGTATTATTTCATTACCCCCTAGATTTCCATCTTTTCTACACCAAGAAAACTGAGGCTCCTTCAATGTAAAATGTCACTAGTTTATCTCAGAACCTGTCTCCTTGACACAGGGTCGTCCTAGAAACCCTTAATCTCTAGATCACAGCTTCCTAGTGGAGCTGAAGGGAACCCTGATCGACGTGATTCAATGTTAAAATGAGGGCTGGCACTACCTAGTCTCCAAGAATTCAGAGACAGCTACCAGTGGACTCCAACTGTAAGGACAGCTCCGAGAGACTTAGACTGGATCTTGAGAGGGAAACAACTTAGAGGAGCAGAGGAAGTTTCAGGAAGAGCACCAAGCCCCATGGTGACCAGGAGGTGGTTTCAAGATCAGGGCAGGCAGTATAACACGGTCCCCTGTGTCTAGCCTGGCCCAGACTGAGGATGATGTCTGCCCGCGTCTTGAATGGGGATGAGAAAAGAGAGGGCCATCTTGCTGGGGCGAACATGGTATAGACCCAGCGTCTCTTAACCTGGAGAGAGGAGCTTCCTCCTTCTCTGTGTTCTCCCCTATCTGCTGTTTGACAACCAGACCCTTTCTCCTTCCCTCTCTTATAGCCTGCCTTCTTTTTTCTCCCTTCCTAGCATCCTCCACTCTCTCTCTCCCATATCTCTTTCTTTTATTTCTTTCATTTTTGTTATTTCACTTCATTAATTTTATTGTTTTGTGAGAAAAAGTACACAGCATGAAATCAAATCTCTAATCCCCGATTCAGTGCACAGTACAGCGTTGATAAGTGCATGCCTACTGTCGCAAGGTAGACCTCTAAAACTTTTTCAGCTCACCTGAGGAAAACAGTCTGCTTGTTGACATAGCTCCATTTCCTCCTCCTCCCAATTCTCGACCACCAGCCTTCTACTCTGCTTCTATGCATGTGACAAATTTAGTTACTCACCTACGTGGAATCGCATAGTATTTGTTTCCCTGTGACATGCTTATTTCAGTTAGAACAACGCCTTTAGATTTATTCCTGTTGCTGCAAATGCCTGGATTTCTTTGATTTTTAAAGATGACTAATATTCCATTGAATGTCTACACCCTGTACATTTGTCTGTTGATGGACGAGGGGGCTGTTTCTGGATCTGGGCTATTGTGAGTAATGCTGCAATGATCACAGGAGTGCAGTTATCTTTGCATGAACCAAATTTTATTTCTGTGGGATGCATAGCAACAGTGCGACTTCTGGATCACATCATAGTTCTGCTTGTAAATTTTTGAGGAATCTCAATACTGTTCTGAATGATGGCTGCACCATATTACGTTCCCCGCAACAGTGTAGAAGGGTTGCAGTTTCTCCACTTCCTTGCCAATATCTGTTATCTCTTTTTTCTCTTTTGGATAATACACATTCAGACCAGAGAAGGACACTATTTCATGGACTTTTTGATGCGCCTTTCCTTAATATTAGCGATGTTGAGCACCATGTGGACCATGTATGCTTGCTTTGGAGAAATGTTTTGGTTCATATGTAGAAACCCAATCACACCCATTCTTATGATAACGTGTTGAACACATGCCATAGGAATGTAAGGAACCAGGCCCCAAAAGATGGAGCAAGTGGCAATTTTAGGATATAAATGAGAGTTTTGCCATATTCAAAGAAAATGTCTACATTTCAAGATATGTTACATGATCATGTAAATCATTGCAGATTTACAGATAATTTCTTTATTAAACAGGTTACTGATGAGGTATTAATCCTATATTAATATATAAACGGTGTCACATTTAGTCTAAGGATGATGCAGTTGAATGAGATGATCCCAGACTGATAGAAAATGTGTGTGTGTGTGTGTGTGTGTGTGTGTGTGTGTGTGTGTGTGTGTAGACAATGAAATTGAGGGAAAAATTAAGAATTAAGAAGTATATTCACAACAATGTATCCCTGTGATTGGAGAAACAACATTCGAAATGCAGTGCTGAGGAGAGTTTAGAACCCAGTTTGGAGAACAGTGTGGAGCAGAGGATGCCCTTCCAGCCATCCCCTCCCTGTGTGTTCATGGTAAATGGAGATTCAATGAGGAAACTTAGGGAAATTCCTTAGAGACATGTGACAGTATCAGTGCTATCTGCTAGTTCAATTAATAAATCTCAAAGGACATACAGAAAGGGAGCTATTAAGTCCAGAGACCAAGCAGGAAGGCTACAAAAAGTAGAAGAACACTCAGATTTTCATGTATGTTCTATAGCACCTTTTGAATTTTCTACAGAGGTGTTATTCTTATTGCTTTTAGTATTAAAAACACGTGTGTAAACTAACCTTTCAAACTAGTGGCATGAAACACCAGCATTATTTTGCTGGTGGTCATGGGGTTGGCATTGAGACAAGGGGCAGAGGTCCGGCACTTTTTTGCTCTGTGATGTTGGGTCTTAGAAGAGAAGACCCACTTGCTGGAGTGAATGGACAGCCAGGGGTTGGGATGCTCTGGAGGTGACTCAGTCCCATGTCTGCAGATAGACCTGGATGTGGCTGGGGGACCCACATAAGATATGCAAATGTGGCCTGGGTGTTCTCACAGCAGGGCAGTGTCAGGTTGTCCAGATCTAGTACTCGGTAGCTGAGAGCTCCACAGGGCAGTGACCCGACTGTCCAAGCAGAGGCTCATGGTCATGTCAAACATAGCCTTAGATGTCACACAGTGTTGTTTCTAAGGCATCTGTCGTTGAAAAGGAATACTCGGGGAACCTCTGGTTAAATGAGGGGCTGAGATCCCATTTCTTCTCGGAAAAAATAGTGAGGAAATTGCAAACATATTTGAAACTTTCACGTGCATATACTAATTTTAAAATTATTCAGTAGCAGAGGTAGCCCTCCAGACTATGGAATACAAGAAATGGTGCCTTTGTTCCACAGCCAAGTGAAATAAGCACGTAAGATGGATTCCTGCCTCTACCACCATGAGCTGTTTGACAAGTAAACACAAACACTTTGGGAACCTTACCAGAGAGTTTTGGAATAATGAATAAAAATGTACCTACACTGATGCAGAGTCTACCCTTTACATGGGGCTACTGAAGGTTTTGAAGGGGATAGTGTGCTCTGGATGATCTATAACCCAGAAGCTGGTCCCACATGGGGTAAGAGCCTGGTGGTCCTAAAGGACAGGCAGGTGGAAGCAGGGAGTCAGCCAGGGGACGTTGCAATAATGCAGGCATGAGGGAGTGGGGAACAGCTGGAGTGAGGGATTGGGTTGGCGATGCAGAAGTGCACAGAAGAATGAAGGAGAGGTGATGCAGGACGAAACTCTGCCTGAGATGCTCGGAG
Source organism: Pteropus vampyrus (assembly GCF_000151845.1). Lineage (NCBI taxonomy): Eukaryota > Metazoa > Chordata > Mammalia > Chiroptera > Pteropodidae > Pteropus > Pteropus vampyrus. The sequence continues at coordinate 85 of NW_011918718.1, read as the reverse complement.
ACCAAAGCACTTCCACTCTCTGCAAAGTGCAAAGGTAGAGCCCAGCTATTGTGGTGACAAATGCCCTGCCTGAATGAACATCAGA
>NW_011918717.1:0-3917 GCF_000151845.1 Pteropus vampyrus | reverse complement strand
AGCAACAAATGAACAGGGCAAACAAAGCCTCATGGACATGGAAAATAAACTAGTGGTTACTAGAGAGTAGGGAGGAGAGGGGATAGAGGAAGTAAACAGGATAAAAGGGGTTAAATATATGATAATAGAAAGAAATCTAATTATGAGTGGTGAACATACAATGTAAATATATATATGCCTTACTGTTAAAATTTACAGCTGAAACTTATTGGATTTCGTTAACCAATGTCACCATAAAAATAAATTAATTAATTTAAAAAATAAAATAAAATAAAGACAAGTAATATATACACATATATAGTTGTATATTGTTTTTATTTGAAGACTTGGGTTTTACTTTAAGAATAATTTGTTGGATTGTTTCTGCTACTATTATCTAATCATTTTTTTCTAATCTTTTTCTACACAGTTCCATTAGTTGGAATTTGGTTGTCCTGAATTGCTTAAATATCTATTAAACTACCTTCTCTATTTTTTTCTGGTTATGATTTTTGGTTTTTCTATTTAGTTTACGTATTTTTTTCAATTCTCTGAATGTCATATTTTTATTTCTAGGGAAAATTTTTGTTTTGTTTAAAAATTACGTATTTGATTATACTAAGAATGAAGCAAAAGAGAGAGAGACTAAGTGTTCTTCATTCATCAGTGAAACTTGTCAACTGATATGCTTCATTTTAGGATGAGTTGGTGAAATTCTTCCATTTTACTGAGAATTCCCAAATAGCAAAACACAGATGACTTATTCTGGAAAAATTCTAGTCCTTCCTAGTCACAAAATTACATTTTTTACATGTATTTACCTATGAGGCAGATACTTGCCTTCTAATCATCTTATGAGCAGAAACAGGAGAAGATGAATGCTGTGAAATTATCTTCCCTTATATATCAGGGCACCCTCCATCTCAGTCTATAGATCCCTTGAGGTTCAGCATTGACAAGTCAGCTCTCTCCTTTTTCTTCAGTCTTCTCTGAGTATGTCTTGTGTTATGGTTTCCAGTGCCCTGCTTTATCACCCAGCATACTTCTAATTGTTCTTCTTCTAGGTATTTATGAAAACCATTTTTCCATTAATGGCCCCCTATCACTTTTCTGTTTATTGATGCCAGTTTATATGTCTTTTAAGTAATTTTAATGAGGTTCCAGGGGAGTAAGCAGATTAATTTAGTGCAAAACCTTGAACCAGAATCCCCAGTTACCTTTTTAATATTTGATATTTTGATTAATTGGAATCCTTGGCAAGAGGTGCTATCTTACTCATATGTCCTTTCTTAGTTCTTGGCATAGTGTTTGGTTCAGAGTTGGCATCTAGTGATGTTCATTTGAGAAATTAATGTTTCTTTGCAAAATGTTCCTTTTTCAACATTCTTACTGTTCTTAAGACCTTGAAAGCAAGAGATTCTCTATCCACAGGTGTGTGTATACTTTCTTGTTCTTCTGTAATTCTCCACCAGGGCATCTCAGAAAATAACGATGAACTTCTATCTCATCCCAGTTTTGTTAAACACATATCACACCATAAACTTTGGAAGGGGAGTGAATTCTAAACACTAAAATTAAAGTATTTTAATGTGACTGAATTATTAAATGCTACTAAATAAATTATGTCATTGATCAAGAAACCTATTAACTAACTTAGATATTCAAACATATTTGAAAAAGGTTCAAAAGGAATTGGGTTATTGTGGATGAAATAAACATGTCAAAATTAAGTTTAGTGCAAAACCATCATTAGTCCAATCTATATTTGTGATTAAAAATGTATTAATATATGTTTTATTTGTCTCTTCTAAACTCCAAATATAATAAGATAGTGGTCCAATATACCATTTTATTGTAACATATTTTTAATAACAGAATTCTACTAAACATCATGTATAGTAATCAAATATTTCAGGAGGAGTCTTAAATATATTAATATTATAAAGAAAATTAAAGATAAAACAAAGACATCTCAGGATCTGCTATTCATGGAAGATAATTCCTGCAACTCTAAAATGATTATAAAAATATGCACTCATAACTTCTTGTTTAAGATTAAGCTGGACTTCTAAACTGCAAAACTGGGCAACATACCGTGAATCACTCTCGGAAATTATTAAAAATAAAACTAATAAACAAGTTAAAAGTAAAACAAACCATGAAAACAATAACATAGCAATTGTTTTATGTTATAGAGGTGGCTATTGTGCTTATGTCCCTCAATAATATTTTTAAGTACTATAATCCTTGTTGGCCATTTACTGATGGAAACTAACTATGCTATGCACTGTATTTTCGAACTATACTTATCTTAAAACTTGCTGCTCACTATACTTCTTTCTTCTACTATAAAGATTAACATTTCCTCTATTAAACTTCTCCCATTTTGTTAGAAAGCCAAGACTATATTTATCTCTGTTCCTTGGGAGGTATCAACTATCTCAGCCTCTTTCAACAGAATCGGGAATTTGTGAGCCAACTGAGCAATAACATTTAATATGAGATGTTCAGCAATGTTAATATCCAGGAGTGTTTTAAAATAAACTTTGCCGTTGTTTTTCTTTCAATTGTATTCAGTTACATTAAGTACTATTGTATGACAAAAGGTATATAGTTTATGGAAGCAAATGGTCCTGAATTTCAACCCTTGCTCCATAATTTCTATTATCTTGGAAAATTTACTTGATTTACCTTTGAGGTTTTAGTTTCTACTTCTGTGAAAGACTTTCGTGATAATTAAATAATAGTAAAGGATTTAGCACAGTGATTGGTATACGAGGCTTATAATACATGTTATTTCTTTCCACAATTTCTAAAGACAGGATCAAAAAAAGATGCTATGTTTGAATAGTCATGGTCTCAGCTCATGTAAGAAGTATACCTTTTCAAAAAGGCATTTTGTAATGTCATATATTTGCCACTTATGCATATGCCACTTAAAACTCTTTTTTTTACTCCTTTACATAAATGACGTACTTTTGGCCTCAAAGTAGGCTGAGCTTTCATTAGTTTAGATCTGTGGGAAAATAATCCTGAATACAATAAAACCAGAAAGTATCTTGGCTATGGAGTTAGATATCGAGAAAATTAGTCATTAAGACTTTCTAAAGGACTTGGTTTAAACTAATTGGAAAATTAAGACTATGTGAGAAAAAACATTTGCTCTATAGTACAGACACCCAGTTTTTGCTAACGAATAATTGGGCAAATTACTTAACATTTCTAAAGCATGATTATGGGGAGAATATATATACACACACACACATATAATTAAATTATGTAAATACATATAATATGGGAAATATATGTACAAATAGTCTCTCTAAAGATATTTATTAAATTGAGAAAAGATTATACTTGACAGAGATGGGGAGATTTTATTGTCCTATTGATGATTTATTCCAAGACTGATGGACCTGAAAATCTTTGGGAATATTAAAATATCCTTGTAATCCTTGCATGAAATAATTTAAATATGGCTCTTATTCTAAGTGTAAAGGAGTGTAACTGCACATTATGTGCACAAGAAGACCCATCATTTGCTAAAATCCCAGGAATGTTATTAGAGTGTTAATTAAGAGCAATAGGAGCATTATATCACTAGCAAACTTCATTAAAGTTAAGCCATTCTCTGTCAAATATTCCATAAGTACTATGTACAGTGTAAATAAAGTAGTAAGTTATTCAACCATGGAATCATAATGAATCTGCTAAAACAGGTCTACATGGTCTTATTCTTGGTGTCGGTCCAAGTTATTAAGGCATACCACAGGAAACAATGAAAGAAGCATTTATTAAACAGCCATTATTTGTCAGCTACTGTGGTAGGAACTTTATAAATATTGTCTCCTTCTAAAGATTCTAGTGCTCATCTTTTAAAAAGAATGTTCCCTTTCCCCTCCAAAGGTTTAACTAGAGATTAAATCTCATCACTCTTT
>NW_011918716.1:0-1819 GCF_000151845.1 Pteropus vampyrus | reverse complement strand
CCAGTGTCTAAAGCCAGAAATCAACTTTTGAATTGTGATTATTCATCTCTTCATCCATTCATCTAAACAATAATTGAAGTCGTCTCTGTTCTCTACATCTCTTTTGACACTTTTTATTTCACATGATAGTCACTTCTCATCAGATTAATACACAGCCTATTTTTCTTTTTCTGTATTTGCCTTTCCTCCACTCTTCTGCATTCTCCACAGTGCTGTTCGGAATGTTCTTTCTATCCATATGATTATGTCATACCTTTTCATAGTTCTTTATTGATAGGAGGATCAATAATAATCTAAAATAAACTAGAATTTTTTAGGAAAAGCACATTACCATAGATATTAAATAGCCTTGGTAAATTAATAGTACACATAATTATTTTACATTAAATTGGCCAATTAGATAGAAAAAAAAATTACCCATATGATTCTAGAAGAGCATATTTTGTCTCACATTAGCAACTTCTACCTAAACTGTAGATATATAGTTTTTATGTAATACATTGAGAACTGGGTTGCAGGCATAAATAATTCAATGCAAGCACTAGTCACATTTCTGTTTCAAAGCATTGCTGTAAAGATATAATATGATAAGATAACAATATTTTGCACTCTATATTGTTTTTAAATGTAAATATCATTTTTTTTTATACATATCACTGTTCTCTACCTTCTTTCACTAACTCATTGTGTTTATGTTTTTCTATATGCTTCTTTTATCCCTGCTCTTTGCTGTAATTAAAACCTGATTGTCTCCCCATATCTTCAAATAATATTTTTAAAAATCATTGTTTAGATTTATTTATGGCTTCCTAGAATATAACAACAGCTGTTTCACATTTTCCCTGTCAATCTCCTGCTATTATGTTAGCAACATGACAACACATTCTTTTAACCATTCAGAACCCTGTACCATATAGCCATTCAATGCCTATGTAGATTCCTTTTTACTTGCTACCTTAGAAACTAATATTGTATAACAAACATCAACTAAGAATCTTTAATTCATGTATAATGTCTGCTTTGCTCGTTATTATTTATTTACATTTACTCAGATCCAGTTTCTATTCTAGAATCAGTTGTCATATTGCATGACACCAAATATGTGTTATTAAATCAATGAAACCAAATCAAGATATACATTGAGTCCCTGTTACATGCTCTGCTTTGTGATGTGTGTTGCAATTAAAATAAAGATAACCAAGTCAGGACTGTCAAGAAGTTAACATAGCAATAAAAGGAATACACATAAATATTTTAAGGAAATTAGCACTAACATGATATAGGATAAGGAAGAGAGTGGTAGTAGGAGAAATTGAAATGAAAGATGGTATTCTACAGAATATAAAACCAGAAGAAAATAAGATTTTTCTATTTTACTAATTGATCTGTTGTGTGTTTGTTTTTATCTTCTGTGGGTAGAAGAGTACCTAGCACACAGTGGGCACTATTTTTTTTTTTTTTAATAAATTCCTTCATTTGAGGAGAGAGACAAGATTTCAAAAGCATCTGAAATTTGATATGACCTTTAAAAAGTAACTAAGATTTCAATGACTGGATGTGCAAAATGAGAAAATTCTAGGTTCATAGGAAGTTGATAATTATAGGCCTTCTTCTACAAAGCATTCATCCCACTATGTAAGAAAAGCAACAATAGATAGAGAAGTCCATTTTTTTTCCCCTTCATTAAAGGAGTAAGGATTGTAGGAAAGTCAGAAATATAGTTTGGTTACATATTATAAGAGATTTTGAATGTACATTGAAGAACCTCTGCCTATTTGGACACCGATGATAAAACAGTGATACATTTTGAAGCAAAGTA
>NW_011918715.1:0-936 GCF_000151845.1 Pteropus vampyrus | reverse complement strand
CATTTAAGTCACCCACTATACAATTGTATTATTTAATGCAGTACGCATAAAATCAGCACTATATATATATATATACTTTATATATTATATATAATATATATAGTTCATTTACTGCTGCTCTTACATCTACTGAATTGCATGTAGATACATTAATTATCTCACAATTCTGGAGGCTAAAAGCACAAGATCAAGGTGTTGGCAGGTTGGTTTCTTCTGAGACCTCTTTCTGTAGCTTGCAGATGGTTATTTTCTTGCTATGTCCTTACATGGTTGTCCGTGTTGTGTGTGTGTGTGTGTGTGTGTGTGTGTGTATGTGTGTGTGTGTGTGTGTGTGTGTGTGTGTGTGTGTTGTCATCTGTATCCTAATCTCTTCCTCTTATATGGACACTAGTCATATTGGGTTAGGAACCATCCTAAAGATTCTATTATAACTTAGTTACCTCTGTAAAGATCCTATCTCCAAATAGGTACTGAGAGTTAAGATTTCAACACATTCTGAGGTACCGGGAGTTAAGATTTCAATACATGAATTTTGAGAAAGAGATAATTCTTCCCCTAATAATGAATATCTGATATTTTCAGCTTCTATGGCAGGAGGCAGTAGGAGACAGGGGAGAACAAGATTTGCAGTCAGGCCATCAAGATCAAGTTTAGATCTATCCATTCAGTAGCTCTTTATGCCCTCTGCCTCTTTTCTCCTGACTATAAATATGGATTATGAGTAATAATAATACCACCTTTTTAGAGTGTTTGAAGTTATTCACAAGACGATAAAATGCTAGTTAGAGCAGGCCTGACACTAATGACTCAAAAATTATCGTTGTTACAAGAAAATGGGTCTTGAAAAGTATGGCAAACATCTTCTAGGATATTTTAAAAATATTTTCAAAAATTGTTAAGATATTTTGTGCATAAAACTGAGTGAAAAAAACTGAG
>NW_011918714.1:0-33523 GCF_000151845.1 Pteropus vampyrus | reverse complement strand
TCACGTTAGTTAAGGAAGAAAAACGTCAAGCTTACTTTTCATATGGATTTGCACATTATATTGGCACCACACGGAACTAGCACTATAGCCCCACTAACGGGCAATGGTGAAGGAAAATCCCCGTAAAACATCAAGTAGTAGTACATTTTGGTTTTCTCTGTTATCTAGAGTGAGAGATGGCCAGAAGTACTGATCTATATTGATTCATGAACAGTTGAGTTGCTAATGGTTTTGCTGGATGGTAAGAGACTTAAAAGAAACAGGATTGGAAGATTAGTGACAAGGAAATCTAGGAAAGAGGTTTCTGGATGGGCCTCTCAGAATGGACACAGACTCAAGATAATTATGCTCCATGTGAATACCGACCAGGGAAAACCACCACAGTGGAAGCTCTTAATAATGGACAAAATGATATATTCTATGGATATGTCAGTTTCTTTCCCCAGCCACCCCAATGCTTGCTCAATGATCCCATGAATAAAGTGGCCTTGTTAGCAGGTATGGAAGTTATGCATGATCTCAAAAACAGTGTTTTCGTTTTATCAGGTTTGACCTAGCTAATGCTACAACTGAGTACCCAATCTGTCAATCACAGAGACTAATGCTGAGCCCCCGACATGGTGCCATCCCTCCAGGAGATTTTCAGGGGAACGTCTCAGGACTTCCATGCTTAAAAGTACAGGTTAATAGAAAACTACAGCAATGAATAAAAATGTAGGATTATTGGGAACTCAGACCCTTTGAGGATGAAGATTTGGATTACTCCACAAGGCAAATAACCCTAACCCACTGAGCTTATGGCTGAGAGCAGGGGAAAAATAAAATGTGTAATATAAGAAGAAAGCTGTCTATGTCAGCTGCAGCCTCAATGACTAAATCTCGAATTAAAAAAAGTAGTTTTCTATATTTTCTTTTTGCTCTTTATTTGTATGTGTTCTTTTGTATATGCTGAAATTTTTTCCTCTCTCTTTCTCATTATAATTATTTTATAGATAAATTGTTGGAGATTTACTTTACAATTAATTCTGTATATAACAGAATGTTCAGTGGAATTCCATCTGTATTTTAGAAGACATTAGTTAGCCAGAAATCCATAGTGACTATTGGGACTGCAGGTCTCCTCATTTGGGAGAAAAGATAAGAACTTCCTGTTTTCACAGGAAGATTATCTTGTTAGATGGAAGCATTGAGTCATGTCGTTGTTATTTGGAAGTTCAAAGGTATGTGGATGGGTGCATAGGAAAGATCAGTAACGAGGAGGATAGGGTTGTGCCAGTTATCAGTTGATCGCCTTTCAACTCCAAATCCACCTGTCATTGCCCTATTTGTGGTTCTACCTGGACATTTCTCCTTTGCCAGCTGGCATGATATGAAGCTTTGTCAGTAGAGGAAACTGGAAGGACACTGGAGGAAGAAGCTCCTTTTCCTAGCTCTGGCATATTTTGCACATTTCTTGTACCTACAGTGGGACACCAGTGACACTCACCTCAAGCAAAGTTCAGTGACAGCCTACAGGTGGTTTCTTGGCAAGTTTTACGAGCACTCCAAGCAAGTTCAGCAACACTCCTTTGTTAGTGTCCTGTCAATTTTGTGAGGACCCTGGTAGGTGTTTTCCTACTTGCCAACCTTCTTCTCTGGCACCTCAGCAAACTTCCCCACCATCTAGCAGGCTACCACCACTCGCTGAGGTCTGAATCACAGCCTTGTAGGAGAGGGGTGTACATGTTTCAATGTGCTACTTACTTTGGAACTCTGGCTCAGTCCTAGAGATAAGAGAATCTCTCTACGTATGCTATTCCTATGTTCTTTAGAGTTCTTTTTACTCATTAGTAATTAATTCTCTATTATTAGTTAATAATTCTTTAAATTAAACTTTCCTTGTTTAAGTTTTTTTCTCCTGATTTGACCCCAGTTAAGATAGTAAGAATCCATACAGTGCATGAGAGGAAAGGCGTTAGATGCAGAAAGACAGGAAATACATGTCATGTAACAGTAGCATACTTTTAAGGAACTGTGCTTAGGTATGTGGTGACGGGCACGTCGGGGTGGACGCGATGGCAGTTGTTGAAGAAGTGAGACCGCACCATTTAAACCTGGAGAGTCCCTTTGGGTGAAGATAATAATGCTTTTTTCTTAATGTGCTATATACTTTTTTATTTCAAAAGTGTTTTTCCAGGTGCTACTAGACAGAATAAATACACTTACTGTTTTAAAAATTAATTTAAGCGAGTAGGTAAGGAGAATTTTCTTGGACAAATTTTTGAGGTTGATTTCTAGTTAATTGACAACTGATGATATTGTATCTAAGAGGTAAAGTCAATGTCAGTCTCTAGAGAGAGAATGCCCCACTATGGCCAGGTAGAGAACTTTCAATAAAACATCTGCTGTAACCTCTAAGGGGTTTGTGCTCTGTTTCCTTGGTAAAACCATTTACTGTGGCACTCAGAGCACAATAATACATGGCTGAGTCTTCCTCTTGAGCTGATGGTTTTTTCAGATGGAAGGATGCCTCAGTCTTGTTAAGGTCAGCCGTGAAACCTTTGATGCTCTTTCTTGAGGTGTATTTCAGGAGTAACTGGAGGCCTTGTTTGGGGTGCTGGACATACCAGAAGAGCTCAGGACTCCCAGTATATAAATAGTTGCACTTCACCTGCACTGAGTCCCCTTCAAAGACCGAGATGCGATCCTCAGGCTGAGTCACTGTCTGGGCTCTTGATCCTCCTGTAACACCAATTCTAGATCAGGGATCATCTTGCAGACAGAGGAGAATATTTCTTAAAACTGATTCTAAATCAGAAGACCATAAAAAGTTAGAGTACAAAGAGACTTTACTTACTGAATGTGAATAGCATCGCAAGCACTGAAGTGAGAATGGGCTTCATGTCTGAGCTGTGAGGGAACAGGAGGCTCTTTTCTGGAAACAGTTCAGCCACATGGACACCGACAGAGCCACGACTGAGTTACCCGGCTTGTAAAGCAAAAAGCATTCCCTCAAAGGGTTGGTCCCTTTATCATTTTCTACTGAGTTCAATTTGTGTTGTGACTTCCTCTAGAGGCCAAATCTGCTACTGCAGATAATCTTAGGCTTTAGGAAGCCTTCAAATTCTGAACCAGAATGGAGATTTCTTCCACAGTTCATAAGACAAAGGGTAATGCTATATTAGGTGAAAAAGCATATTACTAAGAAGGTCCAGATAGAGAGATCAGTGTAACAGAGTATAAACATGTAAATTACTAATGGAAATTTAGTTGTGATAAAAATAGGGAAAAGAAGGGACAGTCAATAAAATGTGCCTTCATGAATGGAGAGTCATTTAGAGATTAACAAATAAATTTGATTGCTTACTTTAATATCTGTTACAACGTTCATTCCAAATGGAAATAATATTTAATATTTTTAAATAAAATAAAATAAAAACTTTCTCAAAGTAATTTTAGGATCTTCACAGATTTTCTAAGCACAACAGAAAGCAGAAGGGAAAATATTGATAGATCAGATTTCAAGACATTTAAATTTCTATACAGGTTATGTTAATGAAATGTTTAAACATTACCAGATTAAGTTATTTCCCATCTGTCATAAATGATTCTGACCTTCTCCACACACCAGGAGTGGCCCTTTAGAATTTTTGTCCTAAAATTTTTAAAAAGCAGGCCATAAACAAAGGAAAAATCATCTGGCTTAGAAAGAAGGCAATTCTAGAAAGATGGTAGATTGAAAATATCCCTGATCCCCGTGCTTGGCCACAGAGCTTCTGGGGTGACCAGCCAGGCAGGTTACACCAAGAGAGCTGAAACGAGGTATTCCATCTGGAGTTCAGGTAGCAGGGAACTCCAGGTATTTAAAAGGTTTTTAAAGCTAAGAGACTGGATGAAGTCAGCAGGGAATAAATTATTGGTAGAGAGTAAGGAATTCCAAGAATGAATTCCTGAGATATTTTAATGCTTAGAGATCAGGGAGACGAAGGAAAAAAAAAAAAACAGCAAAGAAGACTGAGAAGGAGCAACTGACAACACAGAGGAGAATCAAGAAAGTGTTGTTGGTTCTCTAAACCCAAATAGAGTGTTTCAAGAAGGGAGTGTTCTATAATGTCTAATGGTGTCACTATTGGCTATGGACTGAACGTTGTAACCCCCAAATTCATACGCTGAGACTCGAATCTCCTAATGTGATGGTATTAGGAAGTGGGACCTTTGGGAGGAAATTAAATCATGACAGTGGAACCCTCATGATGGGATTAGTACTCTTATAGAGAAAGCTTGCTTCTTCCTCTGCTCTCCGCCATGTGAGGATACAGTGAGAAACTGGCAGTCTGCAAACTGGGAGTCCTTACAAGAACCTGACCATGCTGGCTCCCTGATCTCAATACCCAGGCTCCAAAACTGTGAGAAATAAATTCTTCTTGTTTTTAAGCCAATTGCACCGTATTGTACCAATATATGGTACAAACTGACTAAGACACTACTCCAAGTAAGTTAAAAATACTAGTTGTGCCAATAAATGCATGTATGTATGAATATAAAAAAGGCTAATTTTTCTATTAAGATACAGACACAATTTTAAAATCCAGTTCTTTACTGCTTAAAAGACACAATGAAATGAGGTAAAATGACAAAGAAAGTTAAAAATGTATGATCGGGCTCTATCGCCTGGCTGCCTGCTGGTATTCAGTCAGCACCAGGCCCACTGCAAGCACCACGTTCAACAAGTTGCCCAAGAGGAAGGTCAGTACTGGTGGAGGACAAGGAAGGAGGAGCCCAAGAGGAGACTAATAAGAATCTTTAGGTCACCCTGGAAAATGTGACCTAAGCAAATGAAAGGGCCATAAAAAGCATAATGAAAGGACAAATCTGCCAGAAAACCCCCAAACTGAAATGAAAAGGGGGAACAAGGAAAACTGGAAAAGGTGGCACATGAAGAACTAGAAACTAAGAAATCGGCAGCGGCCGACGAAACTAAAAGTGAGGACAGACAAGTCTTTGATGCAACAAGAGAGGAAAACAAGCTAAGTCTGTGTATCTTTGAACATAGACCCTCTACCTTCTTTTTGTTCAATCATAGAACTATTTTTATAAACTCTTTTTAAGTGCATGTTTTAATAGCTCTAGAGACATGGTTACAACAAGGCAAGAATCCTACTTCATCTCATTTAAAAAAATTTGATTTAGGTAATTGTAAGGTTTTTTCAACTTTTTTTACATTTAAAATTTTTTTTATTTTATTATTAGTTTCAAATATACAGTACATTGGTTAGACATTTATATAGTTTATAAAATGATTCCCCTACTTGCTCTTTCTCTTCTCTGGCTGTCCACCTCACCATTACATTAATGCTGACTGCATTCCCTATGCTGTGCTCCTCATCCCTGTGACTATCAACTACTAATTTGCACTTCTTTAACCCTTCATCCCTTTCTCTCAGCCCCACAAACTCCCTCTCCTCTGTCACCAGATTGTCCTCTATATTTGTGAATCTGTTTCTGATTAGTTTTTTTCTTTTTTGTTCCTTAGATTCTGCATATAAGTGAAATCATATGGTATTCATCTTTCTCTGTCTGACTTATTTCACTCAGCATAATAACTTCTAGGTCTATCCATGTCATTGCAAATGGTAGGATTTCATTTTTTATGGCTGAGTAATATTTCATTGTATATATGAACCGTAACTTCTTTATCCAATTGTCTGTTGATGGACATTTAGGTTGCTTCCACATCTTGGCTATTATAAATTGTGCTACCATGAACATAGAGGTGCATAGATCTTTACAAATTATTGTTTTGGTTTTCTTTGGATAAATACCCAGAAGTGCAATTGCTGGGTCAAAAGGCATATCCATTTTTAATTTTTTGAGAAAACTCCAGACTGTTTTCCATAGTGGCTGTACCAATTTGCAATTCCACCAACAGTATATGAGGATTCTCTTTTCTCCACATCCTCGCTAACACTTATTGTTCTTTGTAATTGTAAAATTTTTAAGAAGTGAAATCATTTACTTCATAATTTCTGGCACTAGAAATTATGAACTGTTGAATTAAGGGAAGTTTAACTGCTGTGTAGGTAAACTTTTTATAATATTCTGGGGAGTAGTTTTTTTTTTATCCTACTATATGAATCAAATCACAAATAACAATTTAGAATATGTGTGTATGTGTGTATACACACACACACACACACACATATCGTATATAATGTATACCAAATATCTTAAACAAGTTGGCTTTTTAGTACAATTGTTTCAGAGGAAATAAGAATTTTCCTTGATCTTGGATACTTCTATTGGAATTAATGTAATTTTTGATATTATGAAGTTTTATAGTAAAGGTCTATTTTCCTACTAACTTTGTTATGTGGTTTGAAAGACTGAAAATTTTTGAGTGTGTAATTTCATATTGTATCATGAATGAGTGTGACTTCTTATAAAATGCCTAAGGGTTTTTCAGTAGTTTAATCTATTGTATTTGATTATTTTGTATGAATTAATGGCCTCAAATGTTTAATTTGAAAATCATTGGAATAACTGTTTTAAAAAACAATTACAACTAGGTTGCTTTTAGATTATTAATACGTATTGCATTAAGAATTATGTTCAATTTGTTCACTGGTTTTGTGTAATTCTCACAAGATTAGAAATGTAGGTATTATGATGTCGAATTTAAAATATATCAATATGACACAGTGCGTTATTATATATGTGCTAGAAGTTAAGCTTCAAATCTAGGTTGAGAATCTATACTGCATTAATTAGGAATCTATGCTGTACAAGTTGCCTTAATTGAGAATTTATTCAGAACAACTTGTCAACTAAGATTATAAGCAAGTACTTCCATATTCTACATATCAATCAACATCTACATATGAGTCAGTGATAATAATCAATAATAAATGATAGAAATGTTTTTTTTTTTTAATATAAAAATGCTCTTGCCTTTTTCACTTCAGAACTCTCACTGCTAATGATGTACTTTCTTCAGTGTGGAAGTGGGGTGGGGAGTTGAAGGGGGATGTCCCTCCTGGCAAAATTCATCAGAAGACCTCCATCAGGTACAAAGTCTCCGAATGTGGCACAGCACTGACGTGGAAGCATTCCCGAGAGCTCTGCCCACCTGCCCTACTTGCCTTCACGGAAAACTCCCCAGGTTGAGTTCTTGAGTCACAGAAAGTCCCAGTGTCTTAGAAGGTTTGCGTTCGGCTCCCCCTGCAGTCTCAGTCACTGTGTCACTCACAGCACAGAAGTACGTAGCTGAGTCGTTCCAGTGGGCTGAGGATTTTTTTAGGTGGAAGGAGGCTTCATTCTTGCTAAATACAGCCTCAAAATCTTTGGTGCCTTTAACTAGGGTGGCCCCGGAAATGTACTTGAGGAGAAGCTGGAGCCCTTGGTTGGGATATTGCACGTACCAGAAGAGATACGGTGAAACAGAAGTTGAATATGTGCACCTCAGTTCTAGTGAGGTTCCTTCAGAGACAGTGACATGGCGGTCAGGCTGGGTCGCCGACTGGGCTCCAATTCCTCCTGAAAAATCAAAGCCATGTAAGTAAAAGCCGGACAGACTTGGCTAAGAAGAAAAGGTGTCTCTATTCAGGTTCCAACTAGAACACAGTCACTATTGTGAAAGTAGAAAGGGGAATGGAATGTTACTTACCAAGGGCGAAAATCATCTCAAGCACTGGGATGAGCAGCAGGAGCATGGCTGAGCAGTGGCAGGGCTGAAGGATCTGGGCAGGTAGGACAGTAGCTGAAGTCACTGAGCCTTCAGAGCTATAGGACCAGTGTGGAGGCTGGGCTGCATAAGCCACTTACTTTGACAAGTTTCAATAAGAGACTTTCTCTTAATGCGTTTGGATCTTTTCTGGCTTCTTATTCTTATTACAGGTTCCTGTCTACACAGACATCAGTGAGGACACATCAGCCGGCTGTAGGGAGGAGGGGCTAAGTGGATGGTAATGATTTGCAACAAAATCAAATGTCTCACTTGTACAACATTGCCCTCTGCAGGACAGAGGCAGAACCACAAATCTTAGAGAGAACTGTGCTTCCTTCTCATTTCAGAGTTGATGTCAAGACTAATTTGTGTCTTCTTTCCCGAATCCGTGATGATGTCACCTTCTATAGTCTTTCGTGTTAGTCCTAAAACAAAAGAGAAATGGGAGTTAAGTAAAAATAGAAGAGTAACTTACTTCGTTGAGAAATTAGTCACAGAAGACAATATCCTAGGCTTTGGAATACTATGAGAAACTCTACATTATTTTAAAAGCCATTCATCAGGTGGAAAGACTAAGATCAATTGCCTCAATTGAGCTGAGCTTCATGCGGCCCTGTGCTGCTAAACGTGAGCATCAACGTAGGGGAAGAGATTATCCTTTATTTTGGTGCCAAAAGGAAAAAAATAAATTAGAGCAGAGGCTCATACTTAAAATCAACCTGGAACATGTGTCATTAATTATTTTCAATGCAAACTAATAAAGGCAATGAATTTCTTTGTCAAGCAGAAAGTGTGAAGAAGACTCCTTAGTTTCAGTTGAACAAATTGGATACTGCTTTAGGCTATGAGTAAATAATTTGGGCACCACGTGTTTAAATGGAGCAAGTAAGAGTTCTGTTCCACTCGTCGATGGTGAGAATAGGCTGATATATTACGCCATATTATGGAGACCTCACACTAAAAAGAATATTGACAAGGAGCATCTGCAGAGAAACCTGAGTAGAATTAAAAGGTAAAGAAAAATGACATATAAATTAGTGATTCTGGAAATAAATGAAGAGAAAAAAAAAGAAAGTAAATCTATGTAAACTTCATAAAGCTGGAAGGAGTACAATCATCAGAGCAGAAACGAAAGGAACTTCTGTGGGGCATAGAAGAAAAAGGAGTAGATCGACAGTGACACTCAACATAGCTAAGCAGGCCACAGTCCCAAGCTGGTGGGAGACAGAGCCTAGCAAACAAGGGAAGTGTACTCTGTGGTCTAAGAGGAAGATGAAACTCTTAAGGGAGAAGATCTCCCCTCCCAACCTATTTTAACATAGAGACCACTAGTACTTAAAACTGAAATAAATAAGGAGATAAATCTTAGGTGACATAAGAACCTGGCCAACAGGGATCCTTCTCATCAGATCAGAACAACTCCCTTCTTTCTGAGTACTCTGTTGACCTATACCAGCTTGAAATCGGTTCTCTCTTGGGCTTCCAATTCGTTTCTTGACCCCAATGATAGATTATCTTTCACATGTGAAACTAAATCACAGAGTCAGTTTGAAATTTTAAATGTTGCTGGGGTGTGTTTCTGATTCAAAATTTCTGACTAAGCCTGTGTACTCTCCTCTCTTCTCTCCAGAATTCCCACTGAAATAAAATTGAGAAGTATAAACAGGATGAACCTAAATCCATAATGGGAAAAGTAACAAAAGGATGAAAAGTATGAACAATTCCCACAAGATGCAAAGTAGATGTGAACATACTGGTGGGCAAGACACAGAGAGAAACAGCACAGCCCAGAACGAACTATGAGAAGATTTCAGTGGAAAGTCAATTGAAGGAAACTTGCTCCTTAGGACCCTAGAGTGATCCTGGGCTGAGAAAGAGAATAGATATGAAGGAGAGCAGGAGAGACAGAGTACTAGGGGACAAATTGAAGATCAACATGTGGAAGAGCTACCCTAGTCTTCCTCTGGACTCTTTATTCTGCTACTGTACTTATATGTGAGAAGAATACTAGGCCAACCTGTACACAGGCATTTGATCTTCCCTAAAGTTGAAATGAAACACCTGGGAAGTTTTTAGTGTGAATAGTTGACAGAATTAAGCCACACTTCAAACTGATATTAGGTGTAGAGGAAGGGGAGGAACGACTAAATAACCAGTTCATTTTAATAAGAAATCTTGCCAATAAACATGATATGCCCACGTGCCCAGACTACTGGCCAAATTCCTCATTCAGGAAGAAACTTGTGGGTAACACGGGCACAATGACATAGGGAGTCCATCCTGCTATTCAATCCTTCATTTTTGAATATAAACCAACAATAAAGTAACATTAGTCATCTATAAGTATAGGCGATATCTCTTTCCATCTGTCTTTCCACCAATGGAAGCCCATAGTCACTGTGAATCATCAGAGTCATTTGTACCTGGATACAAAGTAATGGCAGAACGTCATGCTCTGTGGTCTAGTAGTATGGGAATGCAGTATTTTGAGAATGACCAAAAGACCTAAGAAAATAATGTACTGGCTCTCTGGTTACCACTCTCAAAAAATTGTGATCTTAGCTTCGATAATAGATTTTTTTTCTCTTAACAAGTGCTTTAGCCTACATTCAATTATTATTTCAATTATTTCAATTATTCTGAATTGGTAAGACCAGCTTTATAAACCTCATTAAATGGAGAAAAAAATAAATCTCAAATACAATGATTATAAAGTCTGTCATTTATTGAATGTTTATCATGTGCCTTGAGAGTTCCACGTTAATAGTTGACACTGCTGGTGCCCAGTCTAGTTCCCATTTTCCAGGCCAGTGTATCCTGTCCCTTGCTGTTGTGCATGTTGGTTACTCTTGGCTCACAGTTGCCCTCTTCCCCCCAAAATTGATCTCTGCCAATAAAAGTCACCCTATCTCAAAGAAAGACCACAACAAATCACTACCTTACTCTGAGGCACAAAAAGACAGCTGTCTGGTTCCCTTGACTTAGGATAGGGAGAATCAATTCTGTGGTATAATTCATGCTCCAAAGAGCCCCATGAGGT
The DNA here is from genome assembly GCF_000151845.1 of Pteropus vampyrus. Classification (NCBI taxonomy): domain Eukaryota; kingdom Metazoa; phylum Chordata; class Mammalia; order Chiroptera; family Pteropodidae; genus Pteropus; species Pteropus vampyrus. The sequence goes on along the minus strand of NW_011918714.1, from coordinate 22,781 downwards.
CAGGCTGGATCAAGACCAACTGAAGCACATCCACAATTAGCCTTTTCCCTTCTTTCTTAACCTGCTTTCCTCAATAAATTATAGGCACAAGAAATAGCAATCCAGGTTCTGCCTTTAAGGAACTCAACCTTAATAAGACAACATGTTATCTCATTTAGTCTTGAAAACACTCCTGAAAAATACATAATAGTATAGCCTAAGATCAAATGGCCCATTAGTAACAGGAAAGACATTTAGACCAGCATCGCAAACCAGGTTCTTCCCACTGCATCATGACACCAGAAGGCACACAATAAAAGTAGAACCAGAATTCAACTATCTTGATTCCAGCACAACTTTCTGCTTTTCTCACGGCCTTTCGAATTCTTCGTCCATGATTTGGAAATATTTGTGCAAGTCTTCAGTCTGCAGATTGAGAATTTGAAGCAAATTCTGATTGGGCTGCATACTTTTAGTCAGTAACTATGTGAACAAAACTGAACAGAAATCTTAATTTCTCATTTCCAGGTTTCCCCACCCTTTGGACTACATAAACAATGTCTTGTCTAACAGACCACAATTTCAGCTTACAATACATGTAACTTAAATTTTTGTTTCCTGTAATTATACTTAATGTCTGTTACAAGGTCTTATTTCCATCAGGCCGCAGACGTTTTTTCTGGGTTTGGGTATAAGTTGTAGGACAGTTCCATAGTGCCAAGGAGACAGGGCAGGGGGACAATCAAATGCTCGCCATTGATTCCAAGCCCCCTCACCAGCATTCTCTGAAACAACCTCAATTCCACATGGTCTTGAGGACTAATCCATTTGGTCTTTAATCACCATAACAAAGCTCCTCAGTGTCTGGAATTCTTTCAGATACTTACTCAGAGATTCTTCTCAGGAAATCTGAAGTCTTTCTGTACTCCCAGGCCCCGTTGTGGGTATGGGTCATTCCATGACTGCGGCTAATGCTGTCTACCATCTCAAGCACATAGGAATCAACACACTGTCCCACAGGTTTAAACCAGGAATTTTGAATTTTGCTCAGCTTAGCCAAAGGTGGTTACATGGGCCCTCTTTGATTTTCAGTCTTTGCAACTATCCAGCGTTTTTGTTTCAACTAGCTCTGACTCTGGTCCTTTCATCCACCCAACAACAGAGAAACATATTGGCTGACTATATTGAGCTGTGTTGTTTGTCGCCATTGGAGTATATGGACATCAGCAACTCAGGGCCTTTCCCAGAATACTGCCTGTACCACATGAAGTACCGGAGAACACAGTCACTATACGTGTAGTTGAGAGAGGCAATGGCTCCCTCTGGAACACTCAGAAATCCAGGACTCTGCTCCACTGTCTTCTGTTGGTTCCTCGTTTTTGTGCAAAAAGACAATGGTCAGTCAAAACTGATTGATCGGGTAATAGATGCTTACTCTCCAGAATTTAAATTACTTTTTTGCAGGTCTCCCAACCCTACCTTCCCTTAGTTAGAGGGAAATAAATTCACGTTTCTACCCATGGGCCCAAGACTTGCTGTGGTTTGTCTTCCTCTTCTACATTCTATGAAAACGAAAAACTCAAATGAATATGGCCTATCCTGAACTATTCTGCTGTGCCTGACATCATCAGTAGAAGCTTCCCAACATGGATTCCCGTTTCTATATATAAACAAAAACATAAATCAGCATAACCTTGTTTCAATCAAACTGGTACAAATGTATATGCTTCTGATGTCTGAGCAGTCTTGAGTTATGCCTCATGAATGACTATAGAGATATAAATACTCAGTAACACTGCTCATATAGCTTAACCAACATGTTGTAATGCTGATTCTAATCAAGTTTAACAATAAAACCCAAATTTGATTAACCTTTGCCGATTTAGGTTATATATGTATGTCTGGGGAGGAAGAACATCTCTTCATTGGAAATGGTATTGGCTTTTGGTCCCTTTTTGGCAATTATACCAAAAATCGGTATGTCCAATTACCTTGCACGGATCATAATGAATGTTATACTATATGCTAGCTGTCTATATCCTGGGACTTATTCACAGTTGACTGAATCTGGAATCCTAGGACGCATGATTGAGGTTAATGCTGCACATTGATCTCATCTTGACACTTAAAGTTTTGCTAATAGTAGCTTTAATTAAATGTTGTTGAAGACAAACAGAATGGATCTAGCCTCTGCCAGTCAGATTAATCAGAATTGTTGATGAAGTGTCATACTCATGAGAAAAATTTCTAGAAATGAACACAATATAGGACCATGGAGGGCATACTGTTTAAATAAAGTCCATTGTGAGTCTTATGTACTCTTACATGACTTGCTGGCTATGCCACTAACGTGAGGCCATGACCACTCAACCTAAAACATTTCTCAGGGTTGTGCTTGCAACAAACAAACTCGAGGGATGAGGTAATGTTTTCTCTGAGACAAAGAGCAAGTTTACTTATTGCTTGCTTAAAAAAAAAGAAAAGAAAAGAAAAAAAAAAGGCAGCGAATTCCCCAAGCTCAGTTTTCCTCAGCTATGACACAACCCACTGCTTGTATAGCATCCACCTGCACCCATGACATCATTCTGTGAGACTTAAGGGCAAAGGCGACAGAAGAAAACATGCTGATGTTCATGATCCTTGCTATGCCATAAGTAATAAAGTCCTTCATCTCTGACCCAGAAGTCTTGTGTCTTTACCGACAGCATCAAAGAAACAAGCTTATCAATTTTTAAGGAGGGTAACATCCAAGATCTGACAAATCCCATCCCTGTCACCTTTATAGATATTGTAGTAAAGACTTGAATTACTTTTGAGAAATATAAGTTTTCCAAAACTGGTCTAGAATAGTTCTTTTTGAAGAATGTAATGTCTAGCCCCATATGAGATTTAACTATCATTTCTAATCAAATGCTTGAGCCATTTTCTGATATACTTTAAGGAAATAAAGACTCCTTCTGGGAAATTAGTGTTACACACTCAAATGACTATTAATTGTGTGAGGAACCTAATAGCCAGTGGACAGATAGTCAAAAGTAGAATAATTACGAACCAGTCCTTTGACCATACTAACAGTGTTTAATCTAACTTTAAAAAAAATCTAGTCTCCTATAAAATATCTCTACCAGGAATAATTATTTGAATATGTTTCCTGAGAGGCTTTTCTTTTGCAGTAATTTGAAATAAAACTTCGTGTGCTCTTAATTGTTTGACTTGAAGTTACTTTTGTACATTCCAAAATCTTTTGGATATGTTTTTTTTTTCTTTTAGATATTTCACCATGAGGTTACTATCCAGTTCATTCAGATTACTCCTAGTAAAGTGAGGTCAGCTGAGTGAGGACAGGCTGAGACCCTGAGTGGATCTAATTTGCCCACTGAGCAAAGGAAGGCTTGTATCTGAGCCTGGAGGAAAGGGCTAGAGAGAACAGAATTGTACCACATAACCAAGCAAGAAGAACATACACAAAGTCGAGAGTTGCTAGGGTGGGAATAAGGGGAAAGGAAAAGGGAGAGAAAGAAAAAAGGGCCAAGCAACATCCATTTAGTAGATACTTCTCGGCTAACTGCTATGGGCCAGTCGCTATTCTAGGTATTAAGGATAAAGCCATGAAACAGTAACTCTGACCTCATTGAGCTTATATTCTAATTGCAGGTGGAAGCAATGAACACATTGACACATTTGTCAATATATTATATTAATATATTTAATATTTAATAAATTTAATAATAAATTATATTATACATTATAACTGCATGTTAGAATTACCACAATAAGGGAAATAACCAAGGTGTTGTGATAGGGAGTTAAGAGGAGGTCTGTGGATGGCTACATTCATCAAGAAGCTCAGCAGAGGTCAGAAAGCTTTCTCTACAGTAGTGATATTTGAGCTCAGGCCTGAAAGATGAAAATGAGCCAGGCTCATTAAGATTTGGGGGAAGAAATTTTCAGATGGATGAAAGAGTAAGACCAAATGTGGGAAGGGACATGGCAAGTTCAGAAAATAGAAAGGAGATCAGTTCTGTTGTTGGAGAGAGAGCCAGGAGAATTAAGAGCTGAGATCAAAGGGTCAGGCGAGATTCAAATAATGCAAAATCTTATATATCACAGCCTGGAGTAGGTATTTTATTCTAGGAGCAATGGAAAACCTTTGAAGCATTTTAGGCAAGTAGAGGCAGCTTTTGATTTACACTTTTAAAAATTGCTTTGGCTGCCAGTTAGATTGGTGCTTCTCAAACTTTTAAGTGATAGAATCTCCTGGGGATCTTGTTAAAATCTAGGTTCAAATTCAGTTAGTCTGGAGTAGAACCTGAGATTATGCACAAATTCTAATATTGCTGGTCTACATCTTGAGTAGCAAAGATGTAAGGACTAACTACATTGACTTGGGAAAAAAGAGATCTGTTAGTAGGTAACTTGGACCAGAACTATATTTTTCAAACTTTATTTAATATATTTTATGAAATTTTATTTTTATTCTGTGTCATGTACTCTTATGTTTTCTAATCTTATTTTATTTTAATTATTTGAATGACAAAATATATAACTTCACAGGTTAAAAGAAAAGACACTGATAATTTCACTTAGTAAAATGGAAACAACTTTAAAATAATAATATCCACAATCGGTAAAGGGCTGGAAAATCAGCAGCCTCGTATACTCCTAGTATACAAGGAAATAGAAATATCATTCATAATACTAAAAAATTGAAAATACTACCAAAAAGTGATTAATTCTTTAAAAAAAAAACACATCTATATAATAGAAATTAGGCAGCAGTTTAAAATCATGCCCTCAATATGTTTCCTGGCATTGAAATACCTACAATGTAATGTTGAGAAAAAACAGTATGCTCATAAATACTGAGTACATTGTAAGACCTTTCATAGAAAAATGTAGCTATATATGTACACCAAAAAATTTGAAAACTGGTAATAGTCATTATTGGTAGGTCATGAAATTACGGGAGTGCTCTATTGTTTTTCTGGGTGTTTATATATCTTCTAATTTATCTAAAATTAACATGTATAATTAAGTAATAAATTTTTCAATTTAATTTAAATTTACAATACACCATTCCTTTCTTCAAACTCTGGATCCTACTTTGCATCTTTAATGGGAAAAGCAATTGTCAAGGAGTCAGAATGTTTAGGTTCTACTGCTAGCTTCCATTTTCCTGTGTCATGTTTTGAATAAGTCATGCAATGCCTGTGGATCCTATTTTTTTCATCAATTAAATGATGGGCATGGGCTGAATCAGTATTTCCTAATGTGTGATTCATACAAGAGATTACTTTAGTCAGCCCGTAGATGAATTTTATAATTGTTACGTATACAATTATTTTAATTTGTAGTAGAAAAAATATAACAGCACATCCAATATATGGTTTCACAGATAGTATCGATTAAAACAAGTATGCTAATAAATATTGGGTATGAAGATAACTTTTTACAGTTATTTTAAGTCTATTTAATATAAAATGTAATTTGATATTAAAGTAGTAAATAATGGTATAAGTGGTATAGAAAATAGATATAGAAAATATTATAAAAAAAGATAGAAATATATAGAAAACAGATATAGAAAATATTATAAATATTATGAACAAATGAATAAAAGGCTGCTGATGAAGGTAAAACTTGCCTCATGGACCGGGGAGCCTAAGCCACGAAAAGATCTGCCCTCTTACAGTGAAGGGTACAGCAGTGGAAAGGAATCTGTGGGCAAACAGGCCCAGGATCAGCACAGTCTGCATTGAGGAAAAAAAACTCAATAGTAACAAAAGGAAATTTAATTCGACATAAATTCAGATTCATCACATAAGGAAACAGTGTATCATTCTTAACTTTTGTTTGGAGGCAGAGATTATAAAGAAAATTCCCTCTATAAAGAAAACAGCTTCACTCCTACCCACAAGGCTAGACCAACTTCAGGGTTGTGGTACAGACTGCACGTGCTTAGAGAGCACTGTGCCGCAAAGCACAAAAGTAGGTGGCTGAATCTCCAATATGAGAGGCTGGGATATGCAAAACACTATACCACTTCTCTTTTCCAAGCTGCTCTTTAAAAGCTTTGTCTGCCTGCTCTTTCTGGCTTGATTGAGTTAAAGTCAAAGATACAAGTCCTTTCCCAGGATCCTGTCTGAACCAATGGAAGTTGTAAAATGTTTTCTTTTGATAAGTACAATTAATAATGGCATGTTCTCTCTCCTGGATACTGAGGAATGAAGGATTCTGCTCCAGCACATATGCACTGCTCACCCCTGTTTAAACAGAGAAACACAGACAAAGATTTATTAGTGGCTGATCATTCTTTGAAAGAATACATTTTTCACAATCCTCCCTAGGTGAGCATGGTAGCTTTAACCACCCCGCTATCACTTTCAGACTTCTGGAGACAATCTGCTGTTTTTCATTCATATCTCTAAAGCCCACCAACTCACAGCATAGTTGCCAAAAGAAAATCACGACCGAAATTCCCAAGGACTTCTCCATTTTTCTATTCATCGATCTCATAAGGACCCTGGAGTCTGAGAGCCCTCAGATACTACCAAGCCAATCAATTTTTTATCTGAGTGCATCTTCAAGTATCTGTTGTCACAGGAAGCTGAGAAGCTCCTTCCTCAGCCAACCAGAATTAGGTCCATTCCTCTGTGCACTCACATAGCTACTGCTGATCTCGGAAGAGGTGACATGGAAAAATGACCATGTCAGGACCATGTGCAGCCCATGTGCATATTAGCTGGAGAGCTACACCTATTGCTTATCCCCTAGATTGTACGCTTTATTTTTTTTCCACTATAATATTCTGGAGCATCTACCACATACATGTTATAAATTGAATAACTAAAAGCATCTCTTCCCCTAAGGAAAACAAACCGAGTTTCTTTTCTCTCCTTTCAGTGCAGATACCTGCTAAATGAGCTCATATATGTGAATTAATTATTGACGCCGTAGCACATTATGATGATCTTACATCTGTGCCCTGCTCCAGAAAGCTTGCATGGAATCATCTTTACAATTGACATTAAATGATACCAGAATCGAGAAACTGTTATTTTTCTGTGCATAATATTTATGAGATAAAGAAACCAAACAAGAAAGACATGAGAATCCATTCAAATAATTGGATGGGATAAGGCCAATGTGGAATAAAGGGACACTCCCAGCCATAACTACAACAAAATAACATAGTCACTAGGAGAGTGGAGAGTTAAGTCTTAATCTGTACTAGAAATTTTCTTGTTATTTTTTTCATTAATTATCTTTACTGCCTTATCCCACCTATGTTCAAGAATAACCATCATTAGCTGAAAAATTATTTTCTACCTAAGCCATTCGATCATTTAATTCAATTAATTTAATTTAATCCTTACAACTATGTGATGATGTATATGTTATTATAGATGATGAAGTGTGGGTGTTTTAAATTTAAGTAATTTAATCCCAAGTCACATTGTTTAGTAAGTTACTTGTGTTAAATTTCCAGTCTGATAATTCCAACATCCCTGCCATGTCTGGTTGATGCTTGTTCTCTTCAAATGTTGGTATGCCTTATAATTTTTTCCTGATAGCCAGAGGTGATATGATGGTAAAGGGAACTGCTATAAATAGACTTTTAGTATCATGATGGTGAGGTGTGGGGGGAGGGAAAGGGTTCTATGGTCCTATAATTAGGTCCCAGTCTTTTATCAAACTTAGGCCTCTAGACTGTGAACTTCACAAGTGTTTCTTTGGGTTTTTTCTTCTTCTCTCTTGGGAGGAACAGGATGGCAGAGGGCCTGGAGTTGGGTATTTCCCTTCCTAAGGTCAATTAGGCTCTAATAATATCCCAGCAGGTTAGATTGTGTCAACTAGTTTCCCCTAAGGGCAGATCTTGTTAAAAACTTTTCAATTAAAAGAAGCTCATGATTAAAATGCAAATTAAAACCACAATCACACCTGTCAGATTGGCTATCATCAATAAATTAAAGAACAAGTGTTGGCGAGGATATGAAGAAAAGGGAACCCTCATCCTCTGTTGGTAGGATTGCAAATTGGTACAGACACTATGGAAAATGGTCTAGAGGTTCCTCAAAAAATTAAAAATGGATATGCCTTTTGACCCAGCAATTGCACTTCTGAGTATGTATCCAAAGAAAACCAAAACAATAATTTATAAAGATCTATGCACCCCTATGTTCATGGCAGTACTATTTACAATAGCCAAGATATAGACAACCTAAATGCCTATAAATAGATGATTGGATAAAGAAGTTATGGTTCATATATACAGTGGAATATTACTCAGCCCTAAAAAAAAAAATGAAATCCTACCATTTGCAATGACTTGGATAGACCTAGAGATTATTACGCTGAGTGAAATAAGACAGACAGAGAAAGATAAATACCATATGATTTCACTTATATGCAGAATCTAAGGAACGAAAAAAAAAAACAATCAAAAACAGGCTAAAAAATATTGTGGACAATCTGGTGACAGAGCAGAGGAAGTTTGGGGGGCTGGGAGAAAAGGATGAAGGGTTAAAGAAGTACAAATTAGTAGTTGATAGGTAGTCATGGGGATGGGGAGCACAGCATAGGGAATGCAGTCAGCATTAATGTAATGGCCGGTGGACAGCCAGAGGAGAGAAAGAGCAATTGGGAGAATCATTTTATAAACTATATAAATGTCTAGTTTCAATGTATTGTATACTTGAAACTAATAATAAAATATAATTAAAAAGAAAAGATCTCATGATTTTACTTCTGTCATTCAAGAAGTGTTCATGTCCATAACAGATCATTTGGACACTCTTGCCAACTTCTACATTAATATTTTTTTCATATCTTACATTAAAAATTGAAAGAGTTCAATCATAATAGTAACAAAAAATTACAAGTCTAGAAATGAATTTAATTATCTTAAAACAATGAAACTTTATCTAGAAAGAAAACATAAATGAAAAGAAATACTACATTCTAAAACAATAATCAAATACGCATTAAGAAGGTTTGTTGTTCACAAATCAACTTATAAATTTAACTGTATCACAAAATTTCAATTAAAATTACAAATAAATCACAGAACTCCCCTTTCCTTTGTTCCTTAACAAACATCTGATTATCAACTATGTAAAAAAGCTTCTGCTAGGTACTGCAGCTATACCAGTGAATATTACGAACTCTGTGTTATAAATTCAATGAGAGTAAATGTGAACAGATACATACAGAATTTGGTAAAAGAGAATAGATGTGTAGGTTTGATCAAAGCTCACACTCTCAAATCACTTTCAATCCTAATTTTATCAAACACACAAATAATATGCACCACCACTGGGTTCTAAAGAAAAACCCAAGTCACATTTTCTTAACAAGAAAGTGGAAAAAGCACACAGAAAAAACTGACATTGTGCCACAAATATAGAGGAAAAAAATTAACATAAAACTGTAATTTATTAGTCTCTCTCAGAGCTATTAAAAAGCAGATATTTGAGAAAACTTGATGTAATAGAAAATGCTCAATTTAAGATATGAGTAAGTGAAAAAATCGAGATCTAAGTTACAATAAAAATTGATGGAAAGAGTAATGCAAATATTAGCAATATTATCTGATTACAGAATAATCAATTTCATATTTTTTGAATTGTATATATTTTCAATATTTGATATATAATGTTTTATAATAAAAATAATAGTTTCAAAACTATTTAAAAGCTCACTTCTAATATGCATCGTGATACTGATGCTAAAGGGTTTTTTACAAAACAGGAGTCAATAAAAATGTCGTCTTTAAAGCCTAAATTTCAAAATAAAACATTACTAACTACTTTCAAGAATCTACTATACAATAGTCATTAGACAAAATGTTCACTGTTCTGATCCAACAAATGACCCTATCTGGGTCATCTTGAACCTAACCTTCTTCTTATTTGTTTTTAACAGACACTTTCATTTCCATTTGCAGACCAACACTATCTGATAAATGCTGTGCTTGAAGCTCTGCCCCTTCAAAGGAGGAGGTGCTGCTCCACTGGCAGGTTTGTGCACAGCTTGCAGGTGCCTGGGAAGCACTGTGGACTCGCTGCACAGAAGTAGACAGCTGCGTCTCCAGGCTGGGTGGCTTCGATGCGCAGGGAGAGCTGTTTGTCCGCCTTCTTCAGTGAAACAGTGAATCTTCCATCTTTGTTTTCGTTCTTATTTGAACGAATGTGTATAATGAGCTGAGGACCTTTTCCAGCTTCTTGCTTATACCAAGGGAAGTATTCTGAGGCACTATCTGAATAATTACAGGTGATAACAGAGATGGTTCCTTCCTGGACACTCAGGGTAGAAGGGCGCTGATCCACTTTCTCTCCTCGGATGACCCCTACGCAGAAAGAAAAAATCCGAAAAAGTAGAAGAGTTACTAGATCGTTATGCTTCAGAATTTTCTTGTTCCACAGTAACTAGAGGAAACCCGAATAAAGACAGTCTTGGCTTCTAAAGAACATACACTAAAATATTCTGTTACCAATAAACCTTTAACTCACAGTCCAGCTGCAGCCGCAAGAAAATGAATAAAACTCCAATAAATATCTTCGGCATTCTTCTCACTTAGGATCCACTGTGAACCTGCAATCTAGAGACAGAGGAGATTCTCCCATCATCGAAATATCCTTTCTTTTCTCTAACAAACAGGAGTTTCTCACATACTCAGCCAATAGGAGAAAGGCTATGCTTCTGCTATAGGCTATTCATTTAGAATCCACTAAAATGAACCTTCCACATATTCAGCATCAGCAGAGGCACACCACCGCCTTGTGGTCACATCTATAACTACTGAACTTGCTGGTTCAATGTTCTCTGACTCTGTGCCTATAGGGACTCAGACACGGAAAGGCAGCAATAGGTCAAACAAAGTAAACTTTAGATCAGAGATCAAGTAAGAATGTAGAGAACAAGATTTCTATCTCTGACATCTACCGAGTCATTGTCTAAATGCTGGAATGAAGCAGATACTGTAGATATTTTACAACAATGACCCGGGTTCACATGGTTGAGTCAGGAAAGTGCCATGATTCACTCTTGTAAACAAAGAAAATATAAAACCTCCTTTCACAGCTAAATTTACCATCATCTTTTGTCTGTTATGGAGAAAAACTGAGGGTAATGGTGTCAATGTGACTAATGTAAAAAGGAACATGTAAGTCAAAGTTCAGAGCAAAAGATCATTAGATATTTCACTTGCCTGTTTTCTCAGGCTGCTCCACTAAGCTGCTATTGCCCTTAACCTTGCTATTCCCAGAGAATTCACAGTGCCAACAGCCAAAATGAAAAATTCCCTCACTTAAGATGACTGGATAAAAAGTAAAGGATCAAATCTCAATGATAAGAAAACAAGGGAATATCTTCTACCATATATTAAAACTCCAACCATAAAAAATGATTTGTATCATAGATTGAGTTGATTTGCAATAAGAAATCTGAAATAGTTTCAGAAATCTATTTCAATGCTATGTGTCTTATATTCTGCAGAGTGTTGAAAGAGTACAGCTTCTGAGAACACACCAGGTTGCAGATTCGGAAAATATAACCACATGTGAGTTGATTCTTAAGGTGGTTTCATTTTCTTCTATCAAAATGGATGGCATTTCCTAAAATGTAATTAGTGGCTCAAATCCTTACTGAAACTTCTAAAGCATAAGCCGACTCTCCTGCCATGCATTTCTACTTCCCTGACCATCGTTGGCTCAGATTCTGTACTCCATCATTTTCCTCCCAAACTCTACTACAGTATTCTTTCTCCAAGATATTGATAAAGTCCTTCAGGCCTATGAGTTTCCAGAATTATTTTTCTCTGCCAAAAACCCTTTCTCAACCACTCTAATTTCTTGGAATTTGCTAATTACCTCTGTGAAAATAAATCTAGGGAAGCCTAAATATTGCCTGTGTCTGCTAAGGGACTAGTACACGATCATGAGAAATGGTCCCTGGGAAACCAAGACTAACTCATTTATGGAAGTGGGAGCTCCTTTCCTGTGATATGACCTAAGTGGTCCAATGGAAGTGTGAAGAATAACTCGAGTCTCTCTTCCATATCTCATACCTTTAAAGATTTAAAGACAGCAATGCTGAGGAATATCAACTCACTTTGTAAATATATGTGTATATAAAATGTGTTTTTATGTATGTAAAACTCTCTGGTTTTGAGGATTCTCCATTCTCTCACCCATTTTTTAAAAGATAACATTTCTCAAACCTTTCTCTGAGCAAATTTCCTTCTTTTGAGAGACAGATGTATAAGTCATTATTTGACATTTTGAGGTATGGCATTCAGAAATGAAAATAATGGTGTGAATGTGATCACTTATATGAAAACCAATGTTCCATATATTAACTACAGCACAGATGTACCATTCTTTGAACAATTTTCCTACTCCATGATTCTTTCATAGAATATCGTTTTAGTTATTGTCAAAGCTTTGGCCTGGAAAATCTTTATCTGTCATTTTCATGGACCGCCAGCCTCATGAGCCTTCCAATTCCAATGATCATTTTTGCTGACAATGTGTGAGTTATGCTCATTATACTCATATCCTGCCTCAAGGAGTGGCCGCCTGGGATAATAACTATATTTGCTGTCTCCAGGAAAATCTTTAGAAATGCATCTCAGTGTTGAGGATGGCGCCATCATCTTCAGCTTACTTCTGCAAGAGCCAGTGAGTGTTGGACTGTTTTGCTGGTAGAATAAAGTGGCTCAGCCTGAGTCTCCTTTCCTTCCCAAGGAAATTAATATTTGCACACATTAGAATTCTCCATTCAGGTGTTCAAAATGATTGACCATGGCTTTTTCAGACCCAAACTGCAGACATCTATGTAGTTGGGCTTGCATTAGACAGATTCTCTTTGCTTATCAATATAACCCTGCAAGAGGGAAGCAGGGGGAAGAATATTAAAGAGGAAGTGAGGTCCAGTTTCTTTCTACTGCCAGCTCATATACTATCTAATTGAGTCATACTGGCATTTTGGATTTAGTTAATATCTTTGTAAAATATGGCTGGACTAGAGGATTTCTAAGGGGCCTCGAAGTACTAAAATTCTTTTTATACTAATTAACAGAGAAATATTTATTGAGGACTGGTTTTGTGCAGAGCAGAGTGATTGCGAGAAGGAGGAGATTTGTCTTCCACCATGGAACTCAAGACCATTTTCACATTAACGTGCAGTCAAGTGGGTCTGAGGTAGCCCCTAACCCACCTTGGGGCCTCTTCAGTGACGGAGGCAGGGCCCTCAGGATGAGTTTCTATCCGGGTTTTTATTTTTCCTGTAAGATCAGTGATGAATCAAGAAGAACCTAGTAAATTGGGGGGATAGTAAATTGGGGGAAAAAAGAGATTTTACCACTGAATGTAAAGATCATCACAGCCAGTGAGGCCAAGGTGGCTCCATGGCTGAGCCACAGGTAAGCAGGAGGTTCTTCTGGAGATTATTTCTTATATGTGTATCTATAACCTATCTTATATCTCCTACAGAAAAAAAAGAAAGACAGAGAGAGAGAGAGAGAGAGAGAGAGAGAGAGAGAGAGAGAGAGAGAGAGAAAGAAAGAAAGAAAGAAAGAAAGAAAGAAAGAAAGAAAGAAAGAAAGAAAGAAAGAAAGAAAGAAAGAAAGAAAGAAAGAAAGAAAGAAAGAAAGAAAGAAAGAAAAGAAAGAAAAAATCTCCACAACTGGGAGAACAGACAGGAGTTGAATGAGCTTTACTAAAATGCAAAGCAAGAAGCACTTTCTAAAACAGCCCAATTGCATTCTGCCTTCTGGTCATTCTCCTTGCAAGGTTAGTTTGGGGCTTCGAAATGTCCAGCCAAGGTTGGCTATATTATTTTTGAGAACCAATGCAAATTGGAAATGAGATCTCTTATTCAAAAAAGCAGTGGAAAGTGTCATTAGATAATGTTTTTAGTGCAACCGCTTTTCTAAAATGCTTTAACTTTTTTTATAAATCAGTTTCTCTTAAGTCTGAGTTTAATTTTTTAAGGTTTTATTTCTTTCAATCATTATAGAGTCACAGAGAAATGAAGGAGAAAGTACAGAGAGTTCCAATACACCTCCTGCCTTCACACATAAATTTCCTTACGGGAGTAGTATATTTCTTACAATTGATAAACGTACATTGACACGTCATAATCACCCAAAGTCCAGAGTTTACATTAGGGTTTACTCTTGGCGATGTATGTTCTATGGGTTTACACAAATGTGTAATGGCATGTATCCATCATTATAGTATCATAGAGACTAGTTTCACATCCCTAAAATCCTCTTTGCTTTACCTAGTCATCCCTCTCACTCCCATTAACACTTAGGTACCACTGGTCTTTTTATTGTCTCCATAATTTTGCCTTTTTTAGAATGTCTTATAGTTGGAATCATAGAGTATGTTGTCTTTTCTGATTGGCTGCTTGATTAAGTAACATGCACTTAACTTTTCGCTATCTTGTTTTCTTTTTTAATTAAATGTATTAGGGTGACATTGGTTAATAAAATTATGTCGCTTTCAACTGTACAGTTCAATAATACATAATCAGTATATTGCATTGTGTGTTCACCATCCAAAGTCTAATCTCCTTCCATCACTATATATTTGACCACCTTTACCCTTATCTACCTCCCCACTCCCCGCTTTCCCTCTCATACCCACTGAACCCACTAAAGTTGTCTGTGTCTATGAGTTTTTGTTTGTTTGTACTGTTCATTTGTTGTCATATCTTTTCATGGCTTGATAACTCATTTTCTTTTAGTACTAAATTATATTCTGTTGTGTGGATGTACCACCATTTACTTATCCACTCACCTATCGGAGGGCATCTTGGTTACTTACAAATTTTGACAATTACAAATAAAATTGCTATGAATACCTGTGGAAAGGTTTTTTTGCACTTAACTATTCAACTCCTTTGAGTAAATACCTAGGAACACCTTTACTAGATCATATGGGAAGAGTATGTTTACTTTTGTAAGAAACTGCCAAAATGCTTCATAGAAATTTCCATGCACACCCTTTAATTTGTAATAATGTACAACAAAGCTCACTGCACCCCTTTGCTCCTTCTCAGAGCCCCAGATAGTGAAAGTATGCACAGGCACAGAAGGCGACCCTGATAACTGCTTAACTCACAGACTCCCTGTTGTGAACCTGAGCCTGCATGTGTTCCTGTCCTGTGTCCTCCTGCCCCATTTCTCTCCTCTTCTCACACATATATTCCATCCACTCATGGGACTTCCCTTCAAAGAAAAATAAAAGTAAAAGATAAAATTATTAAGAATTTCAAGGTAGCAATCACAGAGCTTAAATCAAGGGCAACTTCTACAACTACACAGGTCACACACCCGGAGAGCTGGCCCTGCTTCCAGCTTTACTGGAGTCTGCCCATTTCTTTTCATCTTAATTTTCAGGTTCCCAGCCCTTTCTATCAATGCCCTTCCATTATCATAAACCACTACAGGTTGAAATTCAATTTCCATTGCAATAAACCACATTCAACTTTAAACTTCAGATTTAGTTGCCAGAAGTCTTTGTCTCTGGCTACAACTGAAGTGGTTTTGTTAGGGTAGTCCTGGAAGCCTTCTACTTTCTTTCCCAAACAGTAAATAATGTTACAAAATCATGAATAATAGATTCACTCAAAGTATAAGAAAAAGCAATGGATTTTAATGGAACAGAATGAAAATTTCTCTGAGCTCTTCAATACAAGGTACTATTTAGAAATGACCTAAATGAACCCTCGTTCACTGTTGGTGGGAATGTAAATTGGTGTGGCCTCAGTGGAAAACTGTATGGAGATACTGCAAAAAATTAAGGATAGAACTCCATATGACCCAGTCATCCATCTTCTGGGTATCTACCTGAAAATTTTGAAAACACTATTTGGCAAGATGTATGTACCCCTATGTTTATTTCAACATTACTCACAATAGCCAAGACATGGAAACATCCTTCAACAAACAATTGTGCAAAACTCCTTTTGAGAGTAGTATATACATACAATGGAATACCACTTGGCCATAAAAAATGATAAAATATTTCCATGTGCAACAACATGGATGGATCTTGACCTTATTATGTTAAGTAAAATAAGTCAGGTGGAAAGGACAAAAACCATATTATTTCACTCATATGTAGTGTATAAAACAGCAACAGATAAACAAAAAATAAAAATTAAAAAATTCGTAGACAAAGACAACAGTACAGTGGTTACCTGAGGGGAAGAGAGGTGTGGCAGGATTAAGAGGGTCAAATATATGGTGACAGAAGAAGAGTAGATTGTGGGTAGTGAGCACACAATGCAATATACAGATGATGTATTGTAGAATTGTACATCAGGACTTTATAGGATGTTATTGACCAAAGTTACCCCAATAAATTTAACATAAAGAAAAGATCTTAATGGACATTTTTGATAGTGATATATGTAAACACATTGTACAAATTTTTCAATAGAAATCATTCAAATTAGGTGATTTCCAAGCCTGTTTCAGCACAGTAATTCACATGGAATTTATGGGCTACTTGCAAGAGGATTTTTTTCAACAAGGCACCGGATATTGGCATCTTTATCAATTGTCTTAATGGTTTCATATTAGAGCTTTTTACCTGTCGATGAATTTCGGAGTAGAAAAAGGGCAAAAAACCAAGTGATATGACAGTCCTGAAGGTTCTAATTTTAGGAAAGAAAACAGTGCTGGAACATAAATTTGAAAACCCAAAGATATGCAAAGGTGACTGTGGGAGCAACATGCCTGCCCCGTGGGAGGGGTGGGGCTGCAAGCCCAGCTGCAGTTTGGGTACAGGCTACAGATCGCCTGGGAGCACTGTGCCTGCCCTGCACAGAGGTAGGTGGCTGAGTCTTCTAGTTGGGAGGCCATGATGTGTAGAGTACTGTTCCGTTCCTTAAGATTCATTGTGGAGCTTAACCTTCCATTTGTCTTCATTCCTGAAGTCAGGAAAAATAGACTGGTGAGGTCGCCCCCAGGATCCTGTCGGAACCACTGCACATAGTTCACAGTGTCAGAAAACTTGCACCTCAGAGTAGAGTTGGTCCCCTCCTGGAGACTCAGGAGGGATGAAGGACTCTGCTCCACCTCCAGCCCTCTCACCCCTGCTTGGAAAGAGGAAAACAGACACAAATGATGTCACTGGAGACTGACAATGTAGTTATAAACCTGTGAAATATCCCAAGGAACACCCAAGCAGGACTGTCTAGGAAGTGTGTGTAGCTCACCCTTCCCTCCCTACACTGTCACCCATTAAACACTCCCCAGTCCCCCACTTGTGAGGGCCCCAACTCACAGCAAACCTGGACCCACAGAAGCCCCAGCAGAGCTCCCCGGTGTCTCTCCATGACTCCTTGCCCAGTTGCTGTGGTGCCTTTGCCCCTGCTCTGGAGAGAGTAGAGTCCTGGAACAGACAAATGATGTCTTTCAGTTGTTAGGTTCCACCAGACTCAATGAGCACCAGTCACATCTGAGCCCTGTCATTCACTTAACAGGAAACTCCACCCACAGTGGCCTAGTCAGACAACACAGTCGTCTCTTCTAAATTGTGGATGCAAACAATGCAGGAGTGTAAGGGGCAATATTTCCAGTGTATGTAGGTATAACTGATTTTTTTTTTTCTTCTTAGAACACTTTACAACAAGTTTGTGGGATAGTGTATGAAGAGTGGTTGATGCTTCTGGAAGAATTCATGTCTCAAGGGCAATGAAGAACCTTTAAGAATCCTAGGAAGAGTGACCTCATTTCCCAAATTGTATGGCTTGACAGAGAATTTGAGAATTTTGTTATATAAAAATTCCAATAATGGAAAACTATCTGAAAGCATGTATTGTGTATTTCAGAAGTAAATATATTTTCTTGAAATTAGGACAGTTCTAGAAACCAAGACATACGGCCGCCATCTTCATAGAAAATGATTCCAACAAAATGTGGTTGGTGAAAAATTAGATATGTATGTAATGTCCACTGTGACCTAATTTCCTCCTCTCTCCTGTTGTCCAACTCTTGGGTACCCTACTGACCGACATTGCTGATTCTGATGTGAACCCACTTTTCTGGTCTGAATATTATCCTCTCCTTTTCCTTGTATATTTGTTCCTTATTTTTTCCTTTATCGTCTTTTCTTTATTCTTGTTCCTTCTACTTTCAAGGAGATACATGAAAAGGTAGAATATCTGGTGTATTAGAATAATTTCTAAGTCAGTGAGTTGGGGAAATTTTAGTCATAACAATTAAAAAATTGAAAACTTACAAAATTGAAAATAGGTTATGGAGTCGTTTTCTGTTGAGCTTTCATTCACACAATGACCACTAATATCCTCTTCCCTGTACCTCTGCTCAGAGAATCACACTCACAGTAGATTTATAGAGTATGAATTCCAGCTCTCTGAAGTTTACATAGAGTGACAGACCTGAAAAATTGAGACAAACTTTACACCAATACTCCTCATCTTTGCTGTCTGTAATTTATTGACTCATATGCTGGTGGGTCTTCTGTCTTAACTGTTCAATCCTCTGGGAACATTAGAAAAGTCATTTCTTGTAGAGCCTACAGTGCCCCCTAGTGGGCCAAAACCATCCAGAAAGAGAGATACTTGAGACAGTCTAACTCGGTTGTCAATCTACCCCAGCCTCATTCATTGCCAAGTTACCTGATGAAGGAAAATGCAGATGGTCAGAATACCTATGTAACAATGAGAGAAATTCATGAACATATGAATTATTAAAAGGACTAAAACATCACATATAGACTAAAACACCCTTTGCATCTCACTCCTAATTCTCTGTCGGAAACCAGCCAACCAAGTCAAACCGGGTACCTGAATAGGGGAGCGGAGACTGAGAAAAAGAGAAGACAGACAGGGTGCAGGAGGGAGAACAGATCTCACAACTGTCTCTCCGAGTTTATTTCTTATGCTCTGTTTCTTTGTGTATCCCAAGATGACATAATTAAAGTAACATCCTTAAGATCGAGGTATAATCGACACTTCCTTTGACACTCCCTTTGACACTCCCTTTTTCTATACTTAATCTTCTTCTTCCTGGAATTCCACGGAACCAGCCTTTTCCCTTTTTTATGCAAGCAGGCCTCCCGAGATAATCCATGCACTCTTTTGAATTTTGGGAGCTTTAGCTCCCTACAATTCTTACTCTTCTGTCACATATTACCCAAATTCCTTTCTTCGTCTTCATCCATTTGGAGGTGGTGCTTCCAGATGTTCTACTGTAGATGTGAATCAACAGAGAATATATAGTATTGTATCTATACTTTATTATTCTACAAACATACATATCGTGCATAGCTTTCTGTAACTTGTTTTATGAACTCAATAATAAATCTTGCAGATCTTATTGTGTTTATACATATAGTACCTTCTGTAGCACTATATCACACTTTATGGATATGTTAGCATTTACATAGCCCTTCTCATGTTGACGAAGAGTTAAAATGTTTTTCTTTTATCTATGAAATACAAGACTACAATAAACCTTTCTGAGCAATTGTCTTTATTCTCATGTGCACAACGTTTTCTTAGGAGCAGAGACTAAGAAGACGTGAAGGTATAAGCTGTGAGGTTAATAATTCGCTCTGGAAAGAGGGAAAATCAGGGGCAAAGCTCTGAGGTAAAAGGAAGTGAATTCGTGTTCTGATTATCATGTTAAATGGCTTTCTATTGTATTTTTCTTCTTAATGTGCATGGAACTGTAATTTATCAGCTCATTTGATAACCACTCTCTGAAATTACTGCCCTGATATGTAGCTCGTGTGCGGTTTGCTTCATTGGTCACTGAGGCCATATTAAAAGATAGTAAATCAGCAAGAGAGAAACTACCCCAAGGAAAAAGAGTGGTATACACAAGAGGGGAAATGGTATAGAATGATATATGTGTAATTTATGGATACTTGTCTAAGAACAGAAAGACATTCTACATTTTCTAACGTAGAATGAAGAATAAAATGTTATCGGTGCAACAGAAGACAGAGAGAAAAGAAAAGGAAACGAAAGCAAAAAAACAAGAGCAGTTGAAGCAAAACCAACTTATTAGAAATGAGGCCCAATTTACCAGGAATCAAAACATATATAAAAAGAGGTTATCTGATTGAATCGAAATAGAAAATCTTGTTACATATTGTTTAAGAGACAACCCTTAAAGAAAACAACCAAAAGCTGCGAACATAGGATGGGATTCTTTCTTCTCTCCTTCTTCATCTGCTAAACCCACCACATCCATCACATAGATACCCCAAAGGAAGGTCACTTCTGCTAAAAAGACAGTGAACAAGCAGTCCAAGTGAACATCCAGTGAATGAGCTAAGTTAACTCCTACCTAGGTGAGAATTAAGAAAAAAGAGAAAAGACAGAGGTTTACAACTATAAATTGATAGAAAAGCAACGGGGGAGGCAGGGAGGAAGAAATGTGGCAGAGCTTAAAAACCAAGAAGAAATTAAGAGTTACAGAAACAGATGAAACTAAATTTAAGAAAATTCCGTATCTTGATATAACAAAGAATAAAGAAGTCAAGTGTAATAACAGCTCTTACCTTTTTATCAGTGGTCCCTCAACCTTCATTCTTTTATAATTTGGATTCCGTTATGAACTATTTATCAAATCACATTTCTAAACCTTCAAAAGCACATTAAGAGAAGGCAGAAAACCCTCATCATCAAAATGGTGTATAATTATTCTGAGCACACATAATTAGTGGAAAGTTGAATCAAGGGAGGCTTTTATTGTTTATAAACTTCACATTTATTTATGAGGCGGGTCAATTTTAATATCCTGATGCATGAAATATATCACAAAAAGAAATTCAGAGTTGTATCTATACAGATAAAATATTTTCAACATTTTAACAAGTTATCTTTTTTTTCTATCCGTGTTACTACTTTATCTCCTAAATAAAGGTGTTCCTTTGTCTTTGTTACCCTGTAGGTATCCTGTATTTGGAGGTCTAAGTTTCCCAACAAATCTACGCATGTGCTAAAAAGATTGGAAATGTGTATGAAAGGTATTCTGTATTTGATCTTAAATAATAAAATCCACCACAGTGGGTCAAACAGTCAGAGACCCTCAGCTGCCAGGCTCCTTGTTCTGCTCAGAGTTTGTGCTCAGCTCCCCCTGCAGTTTCTGTCCCTGTGTCACTCAGAGCACAGTAGTACATGGCCGAATCTGACTCTTGGACTGAGGCTTTCTCCAGATGGAAGGAATTTGCTTCTTGGTGGTATGCGGCTTCAAAACCTTTCTTTATTCCCTTCTCATTGGCCTTTTGGGCTTTCAGGAGGAGCTGAGGACCTTCTCCGGGATATTGAACATACCAAAAAAGAGCAGGGTACCCTGAGGCTGAATAAGTACAGCTCACATTCAGGGATGCCCCTTCTGACAGCGTCACTTGGCCTCCCATCTGGGACACTGAGGCTCCACGGGTTTGTCCTGGTGAAAAATAAAAGAGATTTGTGTCACCTTGGGCGTAAAGTTCTTCAATAAAATTATGGTTAACTATTTTGCTGACCTAACAGAAGAAAGAATCCATATTTTAAGAGGCATGTTACTCACCAAGCACTAAGAGGAACACCGTCACTAAGCCTGGAGGAGAGTTCATGTCTAGAGTGTCGCCTAAACAATGTTCTTGATTTTTAATAAGAAGAAATGTGGAAGTCACAGTGAAATGATAAAAGGAAGTCTGCGTTTCAGATCTGAAAGGTGTTTGTCTTAGGAAGCTGCACCCCCTGGTGGACGGGGACTGCAATGGGAGGCGTTTTCCTTAGGCTCCTCCCACAGTAGCCCGGGGTTCTCATCTGACTCTTTTTAGAAGGCACATGTCAATCTTCACGTGGACCTTGGAAATCTGAACTGCAATCTTCACAACTTTTAGGTCTATTTTGTTCTTAGGCCATCTCCTGACGTGAAACTTCTTTAACAAAACAGAGCATTTCTATTTCTGAAAAAATAACGATTTATGCATTATAATACATTCTTTTATAATCTTACATACACATTGTGGGCCAGCCCACAATCTCCCTGAATGTCAGAAAAGATCTTTGAGTTGAAATGAGAGGAAGGTCTAAGAAAGAGCGTCATTATTGAATGGTTCTGTGTTTTTCAGCACTTAGAACAGTGACTGACACTTATTATGTGCTCACTAATATTTGTTTATATGGCAAACGTAATAAACAACCTTTACTGAGGAATCGTTCCTAAAATATATTAATTGTAAGAAATGTTATCTCTTTAATAAAAGCTTTTGAAGAGAAAAGTCACACTATCTTATTAACAGTCAAAGTACACCCGAGGAGAGGGAGTGGTATATACAAGGGAGAAAAGAGGAATATTTTGCAACATAGTTCACATAGGAGGACTTGTACAACATCGAGGGAGAATATGAACTAATGTGGATATTTATTGTCTTTCTTGATGGATAATTTTCATAAAAAGAAACTGTACCTTTTTAAAATGAACAATTTTAAAGATTCAATATTATACTTTGAAGTTATCAGCATCATCAAGATAATGAACATATGCATCACCCCAAAAGTTTCCTCATGTCTCTTTGTAATCCCTCCCCCAACTTCACTCTCCCTGTTCCCGGCAACACCTGTCATTGTAAATTAGTTCTCCTACTGTATAATATTGTATAAACAGAATCATATGTACTATCATCTGATATCTTTCAATCGGCATAAATATTGTGAGATTCCCATAGTCTAAGATGTACAGGGAGTTCATTCCTCTTTTTTTCCTGAAGTATTATTCATTATACAGCTATAAAATAATTTTACTATTCACCTGTTGA
>NW_011918713.1:0-1472 GCF_000151845.1 Pteropus vampyrus | reverse complement strand
ACCCTCATTCTGACACCAGGTAATGCAGTCTTTCCCCTTATGAATCTTGCTTGAGCCTCTGACCCACCACCAGTGCCCCAGGTGAGTGTCCACAGGTGAAAGAGCTCGTGTGTGGGCCCTTTAGAGAAGCATTTAAGATTTCAGTCTCCTTCTTTCTCACCCAGATGGCCAGAATCTCCTCTGATTTTTATAGTCAGAGTTACTGGGAACTCCTCTTCCCTGGGCTGGGATCCTGGGTTCAGGAGCCCCCAAATGAGGCTAGGACCTCTCTCTTCTTCAGAGGAGCCTCTGCAGGATTACTCTCCCTCCTGGTGTTCCTCTACCACCCATGAGTGTGAGTCCATCTTGATTCATGACTTTGCCCCTCTTACCAGCTTTGATGTGGCTCTTTCTTTATATTATCAGACCTACGTGTTATGATCAGCTGGACTTCAAGTGATTATCCATGTTGATTATTTTATAATTTGGTTGTAATTTCAATTCAGGCCTGAGAGGAGGAAAACCCTGCTTTTACCTAGTTTGTTATCTTCCTCCCTCCTCTGTCTCATTTCTTCTTAAAAGAGTATCCTTGTTGCCTTTTTGCCATCAAGGTTTGTTAGATACTACGTATTAAGATAAGGATATTTCCTCCTATCCTATGTCTAATTCACTAGATATTTTGTCCCATCAGTGATATTTGAATTTTATTATAAGATTTTTGTATCTTCGAGAAGAGCAATTGTTTTTATTTTTTTAAATCCGTTAATATGGTAAATTATAATAATGATTTGTCTAATGCAAATATATACTTGAAATTCCTGTGGTAAGCACAAATTGATCTAGACAAATTTATATATTTACATATTTGTTGATGAATTCAGCTTGCTAATATTTTTAAATATTCGGACATAAATTCATTTATAAAGAGACTCACCTCTAGCGATGTTTTCTTATACTGTCTTTACGCAGTTTTATATCAAGCTTATTGACCTTTATAAAATGAGTTATTCAATGCTCTTTGATTTCTGTTCAATTCTTAGACAGTTCGTGTTAGTAGTTCAGGGTCCCTAAAAAGTGTGGTAGAACCTAACACTAAAACTATCTGGTCTGTGAGATTGTGTCAATATGTGTGTGTACATACTGTTAAAACTAATTTAATATCTGATTATAAGTCCCTTCCAGTTCTTTATTTCTTACTAATATATTCTTAGTAAGTTATATTTTTAGGAAATCCTTCACTTAATGTAAATTTTCAAATTACCTTTATCAAGTTCATCATTATATTATATTTTTATAATTTCTACTTTCTCTGTAGTTGTTTCACCTTTTCAGTTCTTAATACTATATACTTGTGCCATCTCTCTTTTCTTGATCATAGGTTTGTCTAGTTCCTTAATCTTTATTAAGAACCAAATTTTGGGTTTTGTTGATTCTTTCTAATTTATCTTTGCATTCTGCTCTAATCTTCAGTATTTTCTTCTGCTTTATTTGGA
>NW_011918712.1:0-913 GCF_000151845.1 Pteropus vampyrus | reverse complement strand
GTGCTTGAGAATAAATACGTATTTTTCTGCACTAAAACTCAATTGCATTACCACAATTTCTTTGGTATCCAGTGCTACTGACTTTTGCTCATGATGGTTTATTTTTCTTTGTATATTTTTAAATTTTTGATTGTGAGGTCATTCTTGACAGAGCTTTATCTATGAGAATCCTTGAAACATGAGATATTCATTCTGAGAGAATTAGTATTTGCTTTTCTCAGCCACCCCACAAGTATTTTATCATGGTAAAATGATTGTGCTTAAAGTAGACCTGGAAAAAGTCTACTTTTTTTTTTTTTTTTTGGTGGTGGGGGGGGGGGTGGATTTCTTTAATCACTTAGATAGTATACATTTGCACTTTAGACCCTTCAGAGTTATTACCCATTGATCCAAGTTTTCAGAAGACCCCTTTTTACTGCCCAGAGCCTAGGCTGAGACTTGTAATATTTTTTTGCAGTAAGAATAGTCATTAGAGAATGTTAGAATTATGCATTGGGTGTGTCTTCATTTTAGCTAGGCAGGCCTAAGGCCTTTTTTACTATCCTTAAATAATTATTCAAATCTAAGAAACTTCATTATTTCTATTGGCAAATCCCCTTAGTAGAACAACATAATTGTTGTTCATACCACTCCACTATGGTTTTTAGTTCCTTTGTCACATATGGTCCCCAAAGATTTCCTTTACATCTTTAAAAAAATAGTATTTTTTGGAGCAGTTTTACATACACAGAAAAACTGAACAGAAAGTACAGATATTTCCTATATACCACACCCCACAAATGCATAGCTTCCCCAGTTATCAACATCCTCTACCAGAATGATACTTTTATTACAATTGATGAACCAATATTGAGATATCATTATCACCCAAAGTCCAGAGCTCACATCAGGGTTAAATCTTGATGTTACAGTC
>NW_011918711.1:0-1328 GCF_000151845.1 Pteropus vampyrus | reverse complement strand
TCATCTGGCAAGCTGGAGACTCTGAATGCCCCCCGCGGGCATTTTATTCAACTATATGGTGCTGAATTCAGAGGATTTGGTCAGTTTTTAAAAGTTTTTGACTTTCTAGTTTTTTTGTTTTTTGTTTTTTGTTTTTTTTTTTTTGCAAAAGAAAATCTGGCAAACCTGGGCATTCCCATGGCATTGAGTAGCTGGAATAGAGTAGCAGCTGTCCCCATCCCCCCACTAAGAGGGACACTTTCTCCTGTTCTCCACAGTCATCTCGGTTCCCTGTTGCCTCGAACTTCTTTTCTCATATTAACTACCTGGTTTTGTGTGTATCTGAAGGTGTGACTTTGCCGTAAACATCGCCACTCTATAGCATTCAGCCCCTACCCAACCATCCTCCACCCATCCACACACACACCTGTCTTTCTCCTGACCAGGTAGCGTTTTGGGAACCATATTTAAGCCCTCTCTCTCCCCTACACTTAACTGTCATATGTAGCTGAATAAAGTGTCCAGAATCTGGGTGTCCTCCACAATTATCTGCTGCTGCTGCGATTATCTTAGTCCAAGTCACTGTCGTCTGTCTTTGGACTGTAATAGCCTCCTTGACCCGGTCTCTTATTTCTCTAAGTTATCCATCCACCGCCATAAGAGTGATAGTCTTAAAATTATTGGGTCATGTCTCTTCACTGCTCAGAACCCCCGGGTCAGCAGCAGAGGGTCTGCGGTACTTCACATGGCATATACCTTTCTCTGTCACCAAGCCCACGTCACCTCCTGCTCTTTTCCCATGAGTCTTCTGTTAAAATGACATTGAAGTTCCTACCTCTCCTTGCAGCTGGCGTACACCTCACGCCCCTGCAACTTCGCTCATGCTTTTACCTCGGTCTAGAACCCCTTCTCTGCTTTTCCGTATTTCAGAACCCAAATTGTCTGTCGGTCTCCAGATCAGCTGCTGCCTCCCCCTTCCTAAAAAATCTCCCCATCGAGATGAGTCTTCTACCCTCTCTGATCCTACACCATAGCACTTGTACGTCATTGGATCTGATCCTACAGCATAACACATGTACGTCATTGGATCTGATCCTACAGCATAGCACTTGTACGTCATTGGAACTCTCCGTTACCCCAGGTCGTACCTCAGTTGACATACGTGTGTCTCTTCGCTGACTGGCACTCGAAGGTGGAGGCCAAGTCTGCCTCCCCGCTCAGTGCTTTGCCCAGTACCCTATAAAGAGTAGGTTCTTTAGCAATGTTTGGAGCGAAATGAAATTAACAATAAATCTCCAATTCACAAATCGGTAGGCTACCTCGATTTATATTTATTGTAGGGCATCTCT
>NW_011918710.1:0-1819 GCF_000151845.1 Pteropus vampyrus | reverse complement strand
TCATAAATGAGAAGATGATGGTGATATCAATGATTTACCCAGTGCTCATTATGTGCCAAGCTCTCTTCTAAATATGTTACCTGGATTAATTACTTTCAGCCACACAATCACCCCATGAAGAGAGTTCTAGTCAGGTCCTTATGCTACAGATGAAGAACTGGAAACACAGGGAGTTTAAGTAACTCACTCAAGGCCATGCAGATCATAAGGGGTGGATCTGTGATCGGACCCCAGGTGCTCTGGCCCCAGGGTTTGTCTTTGCAACCAGGACACTGCAGCCCATGATGATAATCATCATCGGAGCAACTCGCATCCACACAGAAGTGCACTGTGTGCCAGGCCCTGAGTTCATTGCTTATATGCATGATCTCATTCAGTCCTCACAACAACGGCACAAGGCAGGCAACGGTATTCTCCCCGCTGGGCAGATGAAGACACTGGGGAAGGCTAAGTGCCTCGTTCAAGCCGCACAGCCTGTGGGCACAGGAGGACCTGGCAGCTGAACCCAAGGGTTATTTGAGGGCCAAAACCATTCTCTTAATCACCTCTCTGGCTGAGTTAATTTTATTTGAGTCCCAAACCACTGGGATGAGGGTGGGAGTCCTAAAGTCCACTTAGAGAACTACAGCGAGGATTCAAAAGTAAAATAGAATAGACAACAACAGGTATTGCCTATGTAAGAAGGAATTGAGCAAACCTTTTGTTCCAGTTATAGAAGTCAGAATGTGTTGTGTGTGTGTTGTAGTGTGTGTGTGTGTGTGTGTGTGCTGAATGGTACTGTAAAAACATTTACTGTGTTGAATTAAAAGGAAGTTGGAATGGCCATGGTCTAATGCCAAAGGCAGCCCCTAGTGCATAGTAGGTGCTCACACAACTAATTTCCCTACTGGGGGTCTGCTGCCCCAGGCAGGGCCTCATGCAGCCGTCTTCATCCTCCCCCAGGACTAGAGAATGAACTGTCTCATTCTGAAGCAGCCACGGTCTCATTATTGGTAAAAGCCAGTGACTTGAGTGCGTTTGGTACATAAGTTACTGAATTAAACATTTTGAATATGTTTTCTTTAATAAATGTGTAAATATTCATAAAAATCTAAATCTACGGAAACATTCCTATGGGCTGAGATTAACTTGGCATTCTATAAATTCGAAGAGAGAGTCTTCCCCACAACCGCCCCACCAGGATTTGCATGCTCGCCCCTCTCCACCTCTGTCCCTCTGAATTGCTGAGCTCTGCCTTCCGCACATGGGCAGGTCTCAGTCTCCTGCTGTGCAAACCTGTACTCTTTTCCCTTCCCGCCCCCACCAACCTGGCCGCAAGACTGTGCAAATGAGAATTAGGCATTCAGAAAGTGCAAACAGATTTTCCGTTTGCAGATTGTGTGATTTTGGAAAAGCTCAGGCTTTCATCTTATTATATTTTTTTTTGGTTGTCCTTGTTCTAAAAAGTTGGTATTGCATTTAACTTTTTCATGATGGGACAGTTGGGAATTGAGAATCCAAAAAACGAGTGGATTATATGTGGAATGATCTTCTTCCCTCTCTTCTTCCTGTTTACCCAGATAAGGGCGGTGTACACCTCATTGAGAATCCTGCTGGCATGTGACAATGGAGGGCTCTCAAGCTCCTTCCTTTCTTTGGGGCCTGAGGTGGGACTGTGTCAAGGATGAACATGGATGCGGAGCCAAGATTCCCAGGAGCGAAGAGCCTCTTCGTCTGGTGCTCTTGTTGTGGTCCACGGCTGTCAGTTCTCAGAGGTTACGAGGACCAGGGGCCACCTACACTTACAGTCCATCTACATACCAAGAAGTGGGCTTGTGGG
>NW_011918709.1:0-4008 GCF_000151845.1 Pteropus vampyrus | reverse complement strand
TTAGAGTCAAGAGAGGAGACCATATAAAGGACATTAGAGGAATTTGAAGGCTCTGGTATCTACAGCTAGGGAGAATTTTATACACAACCCAGCTCCTAGCCAGATTAACATAAAGTTTTATGGTTGAGGCCAATTTACCTCGGTTCCCATTATTATCCAATACATCATGTCCAGCTTTTAACCAAAAATTTCAAGGCATGCTAAAAGGCAAAAAGAAAGATGAAAAAGCAAGTGTGACCACCAGACTTATATGTTATGACGCAGATAGTGGAATTATACAGAGAATTGAAAATAACTATAATTATTCTGTTAAAGGACATAGTTATAAAAGCAGGTAATGTTGAAAAACATGTGGGTAATGTAAGCAAAATATAGAAATTCTAAAAAAAAAAATAACATGATAAAGAAAAACCTAGAAGTCAGAAACTATAACAGAAATGAAGAATATCTTTAATAAGCTCTTCAGTAGATATTATTATTATTATTTACAATTTAAAATTATAAATAATAATTGTATATTATGCAACACAATTAGTAGCTGGATTGAATATGGGCAAGAGGCACCCACCTGTTCTTCTGCCAAATGTGATATGATGCTTCTAGCGTGCATACTCCAAACTTCCCTGTGTCACACCCAGACTCCCACTGGAGCAGACAATGACAGAGTCACAGGGTCTTATAGAGAAAGAGGTGGGCAGGGATTGGAGCACCAGGGGTGCTGACAGCCAGATCCAGGAAAGCAAGTGAGGAACAAGTCCACATATGAGCAAATACTCTAAGATCCTGGCATAGGTGGCTTTGTTCTATCTGATTTCATGTACACAATAACATTCAAAGATAAAATTATTAAGAATTTCAAGATGACAACCACAGAGCATTAAAGTCTTTCTAAAAGGACTTTTGTGCTACTGCACTGGTGGCATACACATGATGTTGGCTCTGTACAGTGACAAAGTAATAGAAATGATTTTCTATTATTTAATAAGGAATGCGAATTGCACACTTTCAAGAGCTGTGGACTATAAATGAGAGGATGAAGTCTGATTAACTTTTTAATTGTTTCTATAAATTAAGTACCTGTCTTGTACTAGGTAGTTTTTTCCTCTGAAGAAACAGAATCATTCCTCAAAATATCTGACTCAATGACAGAATTGTTCTATAAATTGTAGTTTTTTTGTCTTAAAATTATAAAGATTTTTTTAAGTAATGATATTACTCTACATAAGTAGGTTTGTATTATGTATGTTGATAGATGTATTAAATATTTACTTTGGTCTAGAATAATTTTCCTGCATTTAATTTTACTAAACTTAGGTATTAAATGTGATTTTATAGTTTTTCTTTTCTTCTTTCGAACAGCATAGAAGTTCACTTATCAGAACTGGTAACATTCTTTTTCCCATGATCATGGAATTCTTTAAAAACAGGTCTTTGACTTAACTGATAGAGAAGAAAGAGGTAATTCATATGGTCTCTGATCCATTTCTCCCTTGATTACCCTATGGGAATGCTCCTTGGAAGGAAAGAGACAGTTGCCCAAACTTATTTCTTTACAAACTTGCTAATGATCATCCTCCTGTAAATAAACATATATACTTATATCTATATATAGATATAGATGATGATATAGATAGATATAAATATAGATATAGATATAGATATAGATATAGATAGATATATAGATATAGATATAGATATAGATATAGATGATATAGATATAGAGGAGGCTTGTTTTGAGCAGGATGTTTTTGATTTAGCATTGCTTATGTCAAACAAAACCAAATCTGTGGATTTATGATGTGTAGCTTTCTATAGAATATCACATAAGCTATAAAAAATCTGGGATATAAAAATAGAGCTGTTTCATAACCTAAACGCTCACTGCTGTGTGAAGTAATAACACGTACACCTTATTTGAGACCCCATTCATTGCTCTGGGCCAAAGATCACATGTCTGATATGTGAAAGAAGGGATGTTTCAGAGCTCTCTCTGTTTCACCTGTACCCCTTTCTTGACTGGATCATTAAACTATATTAAAGCTGGTAATATCAATACCTATGACTTGTTTGAGTCTAATTTGACAATCTACTACTTTGCATTATTAAGAATAATAATTTGAATTTAAACACAAATAAAAAATAAGTATCTCAGGTCCATATATTTTAAGCAACTTGCCCAATAAAATTTTTGAATTTCAAACAATGCAATTTGAAATTAAGCCATTTTTCTAGAAAAAGAGGAAAGAAAAAATTCTTGACATTGATGCAAGCAATTATATGCACTAAAAACCTTTTAAAAGCTGTCAACTTTTTGGTCCATCAACCTTAACGGCAACTCATAAAAATGTTCTTGTTTTGTACATCTTTAATTTAGAAAGCAGAGAAGCATGGTGTTCTGCAGCTTTCATAGCATCTGTCACTCACATCAGGGACATAAGTTTGTTTCCACAGAACACCTTATCTATATTCAAGTTTTTGTCATAAATCTTGATCTTGAATAAGAAAATTCATGAAGCTTATAATTGGCACAGCATATACAATTGTAATGTATAACATGATAGCACCTTCTAACATTGATTTCACTTAATCTTTAACCTGACATATTGTAGGTTTTACAGTAGCACTTCTCACATTGAGACTCCATCTGTTAATGGCAGGAAACAACATTGCTATACTCCAGGAAGCTGCCAAAAAGTGTAAATGACTTGATATGCAGCTAACTGGGGTTCAAGTATACTCAATCATGCTCTTTTTGTGTTTCCCATTCACACGGAAATAACCTTTCAACACAGCAACTGATAGAATCCCTGTAGATCAGACTTCTTAAGACATCATAGGAACAATAATAAATTGTATCTATTACTGTTGATGTGCAAAAATTCCTGTAGCATCTATCTGAGAAGAACCTAGGCATTTTGACAGAACTATTAAAACTATTAGTTCATTTCAGTGAGCTAAGCTAAGTTTGCCAAATGCTTTCTTGAGCCCTACCAGTCAGTGCATCCTTTAAGTCACACTGTCTTGATTATATTAGTTACAGGGCTTCAAAAATCCAGGCATGACAAATGGAATAATGTGTGCATTCACAAGTAATTTATTTATTGAAAAGTCCTCAAAAAAAGCAAAAGACACTTGCTCATAGATTAAATAAGGCAGGATTTCTTGACATATAGAGTCTTTTCCAGGTCATATTAATAAATATTCATTTGACACTACTGTGTACCAGAAAATTTGCTGAGTGCTGGGTCTACAGACCATTTCTGACCTCAAGAGCACACTGATTAGTTATTGAGAAAGATACAATGGCATATATCTAGATAAGAAGGGAAGGAGGGTGAGAGAGAGAGACGGAGAGAGAGAAAGAGAGAAAGAAAAAAGGTTAACATTGCAGTTTAGGATACTGAAAAGAACTCAGGATTTTCAGTGAAAATATATGTTAAATGACATTGAGAAAGTTCTATAATCTCGATAATTTTGTTTTCTCATCTGAAAAGTGGGAGATATTTAACTTATTGATACTTTCATTTCGGGGATTGGATGAGATGTGCAAATTTAAGAAATTTCACAGGAGAAAGAAATTTAATGAACTCAGAGAAATTTTCGCATGGAATTTGAATACTAGGTGTCTTAGTTTGAATGCTATAACACATTACCATAAACTAGGTAGTTTAAACAACAAGCATTTGTTACTCACAGTTCTAGAAGCTAGGAATTCCAGGATCGAAGTGCCTGCAGATCTGGTATATGATGAGAGCCACTTCCTGGTTTGCAGATGGCCTTCTTTTCCTTTTATCCTCACATGGTGGAGGGCAGAGAGGGAGAGAGCACACATTCATTTCACTTCTTATAAAGATCCTATCCGTAAGGGCTCCATATTCATGATCTAATTGTTATCCCTTTGTAGGTTAGGATTTCAGTTTTTGAATTTTGGGGGAACACGTTCAGTCTATAACATTAAGTATGTTTTAATAGGTGGAAGAGGGAGAGAACCAATACAAAAGATGTACA
>NW_011918708.1:0-1668 GCF_000151845.1 Pteropus vampyrus | reverse complement strand
ATTAAACCCTTTTAGGAAACGTTTATTTAAATCCCCCAGGGGTTAAAGAAATTTTCCTTTACATACCCTTGGGGGAAGCCAATTTTCCATTCCATTAAGTGGGGGTCCCTAATTAATATCCAGGATACTCGTATTCTTTAGTTTGGGGGGCTTTCTGGGATTATTTATTTAATAATTACCCTTCTTTTGTTTCCTCTGTTTCTTTATTATTTAGAGTTTGGGAATTTATAAGTTTGGCTGTTTCAGTCTCCCTGGGTGAAAGATTTAAGATTATAACTGTACTTTCCCAGGATTCTAGGGATTTGGGTGCAGAAGAGGGTGAAAGGAGTGTAACATATACTGTCTATAATTTCGCCTAATTCATCTCTTCAAAAAAATGCCCTTAACTTTGCCTTAATTCGACATGTTCTGTCTAATTCACTGTTTCTAAGAAATTAACTTCCCATCTTCAGCCTGAGTAAGCTTTGATAATTACCCAGTTATGAGGAATGGGACTGGAAAATGGAGAAATAGCCGCTTTATAAACAGATTTTTTTTTTTAAATCTTCTTTTCTTTTATATTTAGAGGCCACGACCCAATTTTTGATACCAGTATTCAGTGAATCAGTTTTGCTTCTTGATATTTCTGTGCTAAATTCATTAATAATTATCTATATTATTTCAGTTTCTCTCTTAAGTGCTTCACAGATCTGTATCATTATTCTGCTATTCTGGTAATTAGTTGAGGTTTTGGAGGGAGTATAGCTATGTTTAGTTTCCCATTTTAGTTGATTTTCTGTGCATCTCTATTTGAATGAGTCGCTCAACCAAGTGTCCTCTAAAAATGAAAATCGCATATGCGAGTTCTATTCACATCATTAGACCTAGAGGCTAATGATGGTTGGGCAAAGTGTTTTCTTTTGCTTTTTCTTTTTTGTTGTTGTTGTTCATTTGTTTCCTTGTTTTACTTTGGTTGGTTTTGTTGTGCTCCCAGCTTTCCGTTCTGGGTGCTGATTTTCTGTTTAGGCTGCATCAATAACTTTAGCATCCATGTATGTAAAGACTCTCTTCTGTTTTTAAATATAAAGAATTCATTCATAATAACTTGGTTCTACCTTCAAGGAAATTATGTTTTAATAAAAGAGAAAAACAACAATGATTTTAGTGCATTGTGATAAGAGTAAAACTAAAGAAACTAGATGTAGCAGTAAATTATTAAACAACAAAATGGAGTGTGAGTTAGAGAAGTTCTAAATTATAGTAATATTGATGAAAAATTAAAATACCTTTTATATAATTAAAACATGAAAATTCAATAAATTACACAAATGACTTTTTCATATTTAAAAACAGGAGAGTGTCCTTACATATATGACCGCTGAAGGAATAAATGGCAAATTGTATCTAAGTTGTACGAACAGGTTTATCTGTTAAGAATTAGAAATTCCAAAGATAAGAAGTATAATATCTTGGTCTTCTCTAATACAGCGACTAGGAATAAAAATCATACAGTTTCTTAAAAACTGAAATTTTATACATTACCACTTTTAGAAGTCACCAAGATGAATACTATTCAGGGTACTTTTAAAAGCCTTTTGTTTTTGTCATGCAATATCTTTTGATTTTCTTCAACTGTACTGGAGTAAGTAGTTTTTAATTTAATTAAAAATGAAAATAACAACAAGGTGA
>NW_011918707.1:0-2406 GCF_000151845.1 Pteropus vampyrus | reverse complement strand
CTGTAAAAATCTAAAATAAATGCTATTTTTATTTATTTAAAAACTAATCTCTAAACTTTCATTTTTATAACAATGATTTCTTTTAAACATTTTTAGTCCAATCATGTAATTTTGATGCAATGTATTTCACAGTGATTTAGAGAAATCAACTATGGAATTTTCAAAATGTCAATAATCTATTATCACCAGGTGGTAAAATTTTAATTTTCGGTTAGTAGGAGGCTTAAATGAGGTAAGAAATATTATTGAGACAGTCTAGTGGTATATTCTACTTAGTCATGTATGCACATACATATGTAAATATATAAATACATATACATGTATACATATATACATAATTTATATATAATTGATTCATATTTTATCTATATATTTGATATAAACATAAATGTTATATATAACAAAATGATGCTTTCTGTGAAGATATAAATATTACAAAAGCACAGGTCCTACCTACAAAAGATGTACAATTTAATTTTTTGGTCCCAGTAAAATATTTATTCTACAGTTTCCACCAGTATGTATGGGTGGGCCATCATGATTCTTCATGGCCTATGTATACTGATAAGCTTTCTGTAAGAAGAAAAAAATACATGGAAAGATATAGAGTTAGAATTTGAGCCAAATCTTTTAAATAAATGTTAGGACTGGGGAAAGACCACTCCCACCATATTAGATGATGCCTGTAGATAAAGAAAGAGGAAACTTACATGAGATGAGAACAGAGATCTATGTTGTTCTGATGATTAATGGAACGCAGAGAAGAGTATTTTCTAGTACATATTGTGTGGTGACACTCACATATCTCCTGACCGAGAGATAAAATGAGTTTCTTGACATACTAAGCTGTAAGACAATAAGAAAGCAGCAGTCATGTAAATGGAAGGACTTTTGTCACTTCTGTGAAAACAGTCTCACCAACGACATGAGGACTGAAGTGGGAGATCAGCAGTGACAGGAGGAACAAAGCCTCTGTGACAATGAAAGGAGACCTACACGTCAATTACAATATCAAGCATAAACAAAGAGGCGGAACTTGTAACAGCTGGTGAAGGCCTAGAGACAAATGTATGCAGATGAACACCATGGACTGCAGTTAATTTTAATTTCTGTCAAGGCAATATGTATTTATTTTATTATTATTATTATTATTATTTTTTGCATTTCTTACAGAGGGAGAAAAATAAATTTGGGATTTGAAATCTTACCAATTCTAAATGGTATGGATTCAAAATAAAAGATTTATCATTACTTCTACCAAAATAAACATTTCCTACACCCAAGGACTCCAATCAAAGGTCTCTAAGGTTATAAGGAATGGGATGTGAAGATGGAAAGGTAGTCCAGGGAAATTTTCTGACATTCAAGCTATATTGTTATTACATTTGATTATTTCAATACCTCGTGTTAGAGCATATCTCAGGGAAATTTTTAGCATGATCTAATTTTCCTCAGCAATACGAGACATGATAGAAGAAAGGAGAAATCAATTTCTCTTTTTCCTCATATGGAGGAAAACTGAGCTTTGAATGAGAAAGAATTAGGGTTTCTTTGTACCAAGTGGAAAGATCAAGGGATTTTGTCTTTCCAAGGCTATGCTCAGAATAGCAAATTTTTAGACTGTCCCAAATAGGACTGTCTCATACTAGCCAATGATTCTGGATCATGAGAAATAGAGGGAAGACCTCAGACCTTAGGAAGGGAAAGGAAAGTTCTGGTGTTTTTATCTTTAGTGGCAGAGACAAGGACTCAGCAAATCATAAACTGATTATTTTGAGTTACTGGTACAGAAAGCATCAGAGATTTAAGAATGTTGTTAAGGACAAGGACTGATGGAGATTTTGTAATTAAAGCTTATACAAATTACGAAGAGAAACTCTTTCAAAAAAATAGAAAATTACAAATACAGTACTAAAGCATATGTTATTTAAATAAGAAAAAACAAATACAACAAATTATAAATTTTAAATAGCTGACAAATACCATGATAAATATTTAAAATAATAAAATAGCATTTTATTAACTCTCCTGCCATATCTTTGTAATATATTTTTGGTCTTCATTTTTGGATATATATTTTATGACATGTACTTATTCTTTTCATATAAAAACTATTTTATAATATGACTTTCTATATAAAGAATAGAAAGTTAGTCTTTCTCTAGGATTATCAAAATTTATTATTTGTCATTGGTAGTAAAAATGTTCTTTAAAACTTGTTATTGGTAATATTATGTATATTTTTAGGATTATTATCAATTTGGGAAACCTCTTTCATAGATGCAATATATTCATATATTTTAAGTTCATTTTGATAATGACTAATTCTAAGTACTCATTAATTTGATAGCATTCATTAACCTGTTTATCATAGATGTCTGTGTCACAGTAGCATTTTATAAATTT